>NC_068422.1:8822552-8824664 GCF_023373465.1 Oncorhynchus keta
TGCCGCCATTGTCGCAACCCCTATTACCAGCCTGTTCAACCTCTCTTTCATATCGTCTGAGATCCCCAAGGATTGAAAGCTGCCGCAGTCATCCCCCTCTTCAAAGGGGGAGACACCCTGGACCCAAACTGCTATAGACCTATATCCATCCTGCCCTGCCTATCTAAGGTCTTCGAAAGCCAAGTCAACAAACAGGTCACTGACCATCTCGAATCCCACCGTACCTTCTCCGCTGTGCAATCTGGTTTCCGAGCCGGTCACGGGTGCACCTCAGCCACACTCAAGGTACTAAATGATATCATAACCGCCATCGATAAAAGACAGTACTGTGCAGCCATCTTCATCGACCTCGCCAAGGCTTTCGACTCTGTCAATCACCAAATTCTTATCGGTAGACTCAACAGCCTCGGTTTTTCGGATGACTGCCTTGCCTGGTTCACCAATTACTTTGCAGACAGAGTTCAGTGTGTCAAATCAGAGGGCATGCTGTCCGGTCCTCTGGCAGTCTCTATGGGGTGCCACAGGGTTCAATTCTCGGGCCGACTCTTTTCTCTGTATATATCAATGATGTTGCTCTTGCTGCGGGCGATTCCCTGATCCACCTCTACGCAGACGACACCATTCTATATACTTTCGGCCCGTCATTGGACACTGTGCTATCAAACCTCCAAATGAGCTTCAATGCCATACAGCACTCCTTCCGTGGCCTCCAACTGCTCTTAAACGCGAGTAAAACCAAATGCATGCTTTTCAACCGATCGCTGCCTGCACCCGCATGCCCGACTAGCATCACCACCCTGGATGGTTCCAACCTTGAATATGTGGACATCTATAAGTACCTAGGTGTCTGGCTAGACTGCAAACTCTCCTTCCAGACTCACATCAAACATCTCCAATCAAAAATCAAATCCAGAGTCGGCTTTCTATTCCGCAACAAAGCCTCCTTCACTCACGCTGCCAAGCTTACCCTAGTAAAACTGACTATCCTACCGATCCTCGACTTCGGCGATGTCATCTACAAAATTGCTTCCAACACTCTACTCAGCAAACTGGATGCAGTCTATCACAGTGCCATCCGTTTTGTCACTAAAGCACCTTATACCACCCACCACTGCGACTTGTATGCTCTAGTCGGCTGGCCCTCGCTACATATTCGTCGCCAGACCCACTGGCTCCAGGTCATCTACAAGTCCATGCTAGGTAAAGCTCCGCCTTATCTCAGTTCACTGGTCACGATGGCAACACCCATCCGTAGCACGCGCTCCAGCAGGTGTATCTCACTGATCATCCCTAAAGCCAACACCTCATTTGGCCGCCTTTCGTTCCAGTACTCTGCTGCCTGTGACTGGAACGAATTGCAAAAATCGCTGAAGTTGGAGACTTTTATCTCCCTCACCAACTTCAAACATCAGCTATCCGAGCAGCTAACCGATCGCTGCAGCTGTACATAGTCTATAGGTAAATAGCTCACCCTTTTCACCTACCTCATTCCCATACTGTTTTTATACTGTTTTTATTTATTTACTTTTCTGCTCTTTTGCACACCAATATCTCTACCTGTACATGCCCATCTGATCATTTATCACTCCAGTGTTAATCTGCAAAATTGTATTATTCGCCTACCTCCTCATGCCTTTTGCACACATTGTATATAGACTGCCCATTTTTTTCTACTGTGTTATTGACTTGCTAATTGTTTACTCCATGTGTAACTCTGTGTTGTCTGTTCACACTGCTATGCTTTATCTTGGCCAGGTCGCAGTTGCAAATGAGAACTTGTTCTCAACTAGCCTACCTGGTTAAATAAAGGTGAAATAAAATAAAAAAATAAAATAAAAAATAGCCGGATTTCTTATATTTATTTGATATTTGATATTCCATCCATGTCTATTTCTCTCTCTCTTCTCTCTGCCTCGCTATCTCTCTCTCTGTCATTGTCACATCCCTCCAAGCCCCAGTTATCTACAGTAGACATAAACAGTGGGGTACTCCACTTGTAAAATGATGTCTCAACAGAGAGAGCACTGTGATTCTTTGAAGGAAAGGAGACAGTCAACAATCAAAGCCTGTTGTGTTGTCTTCACTTGTTGACATCTGACATCACCTTTCTCC
>NC_068422.1:8824764-8997264 GCF_023373465.1 Oncorhynchus keta
AGTGTTTAATGTGAGAGAGAAGTAGAGGGGTCCATACGAGTGTTTAATGTGAGAGAGAAGTAGAGGGGTCCATGAGGCAGAGAGAAGTAGAGGGTCCATAGACTGTTTAATAAGGCAGAGAGAAGTAGAGGGTCCATACGAGTGTTTAATGTGAGGCAGAGAGAAGTAGAGGGTCCATACGAGTGTTTAATGAGGCAGAGACAAGTAGAGGGTCCATACGTTTAACAGTGTTTAATGTGAGAGGCAGAGACAAGTAGAGGGTCCATACGAGTGTTTAATGAGGCAGAGAGAAGTAGAGGGTCCATACGAGTGTTTAATGAGGCAGAGAGAAGTAGAGGGGTCCATACGAGTGTTTAATGAGGCAGAGAGAAGTAGAGGGGTCCATACGAGTGTTTAATGAGGCAGAGAGAAGTAGAAGGGTCCATACGAGTGTTTAATGAGGCAGAGATAAGTATAGGGGTGCATACAAGTGTTTAAAAGGCAGAGACAAGTAGAGGGGTCCATACAAGTGTTTAATAAGGCAGAGACAAGTAGAGGGGTCCATACAAGTGTTTAATAAGGCAGAGACAAGTAGACGGGTCCATACAAGTGTTTAATGTGAGAGAGAAGTAGAGGGGTCCATACAAGTGTTTAATAAGGCAGAGACAAGTAGAGGGTCCATACGACTGTTTAATGAGGCAGAGAGAAGTAGAGGGTCCATACGACTGTTTAATGAGGCAGAGAGAAGTAGAGGGTCCATACAAGTGTTTAATAAGGCAGAGAGAAGTAGAGGGTCCATACAAGTGTTTAATAAGGCAGAGACAAGTAGAGGGTCCATACGAGTGTTTAATGAGGCAGAGAGAAGTAGAGGGGTCCATACGAGTGTTTAATAAGGCAGAGACAAGTAGAGGGTCCATACAAGTGTTTAATAAGGCAGAGACAAGTAGAGGGTCCATACGAGTGTTTAATGTGAGAGAGAAGTAGAGGGTCCATACGACTGTTTAATGTGAGAGAGAAGTAGAGGGGTCCATACAAGTGTTTAATAAGGCAGAGACAAGTAGAGGGGTCCATACGACTGTTTAATGAGGCAGAGAGAAGTAGAGGGTCCATACGACTGTTTAATGAGGCAGAGAGAAGTAGAGGGTCCATACGACTGTTTAATGAGGCAGAGAGAAGTAGAGGGTCCATACGACTGTTTAATGAGGCAGAGAGAAGTAGAGGGTCCATACGACTGTTTAATGAGGCAGAGAGAAGTAGAGGGTCCATACGACTGTTTAATGAGGCAGAGAGAAGTAGAGGGTCCATACGACTGTTTAATGAGGCAGAGAGAAGTAGAGGGTCCATACAAGTGTTTAATAAGGCAGAGAGAAGTAGAGGGGTCCATACAAGTGTTTAATAAGGCAGAGACAAGTAGAGGGTCCATACAAGTGTTTAATGAGGCAGAGACAAGTAGAGGGGACTGTTTAATAAGGCAGAGAAGTAGAGGGTCCATACAAGTGTTTAATAAGGCAGAGACAAGTAGAGGGTCCATACAAGTGTTTAATGAGGCAGAGAGAAGTAGAGGGTCCATACGAGTGTTTAATGAGGCAGAGAGAAGTAGAGGGTCCATACGAGTGTTTAATGAGGCAGAGACAAGTAGAGGGTCCATACGAGTGTTTAATGAGGCAGAGACAAGTAGAGGGTCCATACGACTGTTTAATAAGGCAGAGACAAGTAGAGGGTCCATACGACTGTTTAATGAGGCAGAGACAAGTAGAGGGTCCACGACTGTTTAATACGACTGTTTAATGAGGCAGAGACAAGTAGAGGGTCCATACGACTGTTTAATGAGGCAGAGAGAAGTAGAGGGGTCCATACGACTGTTTAATGAGGCAGAGAGAAGTAGAGGGTCCATACGACTGTTTAATGAGGCAGAGAGAAGTAGAGGGTCCATACGACTGTTTAATGAGGCAGAGAGAAGTAGAGGGTCCATCCATAGGCAGAGAGACAAGTGTGAGGCAGAGAGAAGAGGGGTTACGACTGTTTAATGAGGCAGAGAGAAGTAGAGGGTCCATACGACTGTTTAATGAGGCAGAGAGAAGTAGAGGGTCCATACGACTGTTTAATGAGGCAGAGAGAAGTAGAGGGTCCATACGACTGTTTAATGAGGCAGAGAGGTCCAGTCCATACGACTGTTTAATAGAGGGTCCATACGACTGTTTAATGAGGCAGAGAGAAGTAGGGAGGGTCCATACAAGTGTTTAATGAGGCAGAGAGAAGTAGAGGGTCCATACGAGTGTTTAATGAGGCAGAGAGAAGTAGAGGGTCCATACGAGTGTTTAATGAGGCAGAGACAAGTAGAGGGTCCATACGACTGTTTAATGAGGCAGAGAGAAGTAGAGGGTCCATACGACTGTTTAATGAGGCAGAGAGAAGTAGAGGGTCCATACGACTGTTTAATGAGGCAGAGAGAAGTAGAGGGTCCATACGACTGTTTAATGAGGCAGAGACAAGTAGAGGGTCCATACAAGTGTTTAATAAGGCAGAGAGAAGTAGAGGGGTCCATACAAGTGTTTAATAAGGCAGAGACAAGTAGAGGGTCCATACAAGTGTTTAATGAGGCAGAGAGAAGTAGAGGGTCCATACGAGTGTTTAATGAGGCAGAGAGAAGTAGAGGGTCCATACGAGTGTTTAATGAGGCAGAGACAAGTAGAGGGTCCATACGACTGTTTAATAAGGCAGAGACAAGTAGAGGGTCCATACGACAGAGAGAAGTAGAGGGTCCATACGACTGTTTAATGAGGCAGAGAGAAGTAGAGGGTCCATACGACTGTTTAATGAGGCAGAGAGAAGTAGAGGGGTCCATACGACTGTTTAATGAGGCAGAGAGAAGTAGAGGGTCCATACGACTGTTTAATGAGGCAGAGAGAAGTAGAGGGTCCATACGACTGTTTAATGAGGCAGAGAGAAGTAGAGGGTCCATACGACTGTTTAATGAGGCAGAGAGAAGTAGAGGGTCCATACGACTGTTTAGGGTCCATGACTGTTTAATGAGCAGAGACAAGTAGAGGGTCCATACGAGTGTTTAATAAGGCAGAGACAAGTAGAGGGTCCATACGACTGTTTAATGAGGCAGAGGGGACAAGTGTAGAGGGTCCATACGACTGTTTAATGAGGCAGAGAGAAGTAGAGGGTCCATACGACTGTTTAATGAGGCAGAGAGAAGTAGAGGGTCCATACAAGTGTTTAATAAGGCAGAGACAAGTAGAGGGGTCCATACAAGTGTTTAATGAGGCAGAGAGAGAAGTAGAGGCAGAGACAAGTAGAGGGGTCCATACAAGTGTTTAATAAGGCAGAGACAAGTAGAGGGTCCATACAAGTGTTTAATAAGGCAGAGACAAGTAGAGGGGTCCATACAAGTGTTTAATAAGGCAGAGACAAGTAGAGGGTCCATACGAGTGTTTAGTGAGGCAGAGAGAAGTAGAGGGTCCATACGACTGTTTAATAAGGCAGAGACAAGTAGAGGGTCCATACGACTGTTTAATGAGGCAGAGACAAGTAGAGGGGTCCATACAAGTGTTTAATGTGAGAGAGAAGTAGAGGGTCCATACGAGTGTTTAGTGAGGCAGAGAGAAGTAGAGGGGTCCATACAAGTGTTTAATGAGGCAGAGAGAAGTAGAGGGTCCATACGACTGTTTAATGAGGCAGAGAGAAGTAGAGGGTCCATACGACTGTTTAATGTTTAATGAGGCAGAGACAAGTAGAGGGTCCATTAGTGTTTAATGAGGCAGAGAGAAGTAGAGGGATACATACAAGTAGAGTGTTTAATATGAGGCAGAGAGGGAAGTAGAGGGTCCATACGAGTGTTTAATAATGTTTAATGAGGCAGAGAGAAGTAGAGGGTCCATACGAGTGTTTAATAGGCAGAGTTTAATGAGCAGAGAGAAGTAGATGGTCCATACGAGTGTTTATTAATGTGAGAGAGAAGTAGAGGGGATACATACAAGTGTTTAATATGACAGAGAGAAGTAGAGGGTCCATACGAGTGTTTAATGAGGCAGAGAAAAGTAGAGGGTCCATACGAGTGTTTAATGAGGCAGAGAGAAGTAGATGGTCCATACGAGTGTTTATTAATGTGAGAGAGAAGTAGAGGGGATACATACAAGTGTTTAATATGACAGAGAGAAGTAGATGGTCCATACGAGTGTTTATTAATGTGAGAGAGAAGTAGAGGGTCCATACGAGTGTTTATTAATGTGAGAGAGAAGTAGAGGGGATACATACAAGTGTTTAATATGACAGAGATAAGTACAGGGGTCCTTACAAATGCCATTAGAGAAGAACAATTTATTAGAATAGCATCTCCTGATCTGTTCTGCTGTTCTGCTGTTGGTTTTAAATCCTGCGCTACGAGCATGGCCACTTAGTTTAGAGAAAGATACATGGTTTGTAATGCAAATCTAAAGGTTTCAAACTAAGTCAAATGCCATTAACATTATGAAGGAAGAAGGAAGAGAACAGGGAAAAAGAAGAAATATTGAAGATAACAAGGCACTTCTACAATCAACACTCGCATCCATTTCTCCCTCCATCCCTCCCCTTACTCTCTCCTTCTCCCAATTATATGAAAGGGCCTAGCTTATGTCAAATGAGCCCAGTTTCCAGGTAGGTAAATGAGAGATTATTTAAATGCTGGCCCTTAACTCTGGCAGTGGCCCAAATAACACCATATTTCCCTATTTACCCCTTAGGGCTCCGGTCAAAAGGAGAGCACTAAATAGGGAATTAGATCTCATTTGAGACGTAGACCCTGTCACGTGGCCCTGGCTGTGGATGAGACCTCAGAGGGTTTTAATTTCCCTCACGCTGGGGGAGCTTTAGCTAAATCAGCCGTCTCCTTATTCCTCCTCTCCACAACTTCAAAGTTCAACCTGAATTAGCTAAAGATGATCTTCAGCTCTGAAGAGCCACTTTGATTTGTGCTCTAGTTACTTCCACTTCTAGCCAGGCGGGGTAGATAAATTAACTAAGCTTTTTGAATCCCTATAAGACTGAATGACATGTACACTACCGTTCAAAAGTTTGGGTTCACTTAGAAATGTCCTTGTTTTTTAAAGACAATGTTCAAAAATAGTCTGTTAAAATAACATCAAATTGATCCGAATACAGTGTTGACATTTTTTATGTTGGAAATGACTATTGTAGCTGTAAATGGCAGATTTTCTTTATGGAATATCCATGTAAGTGTACAGAGGCCCATTATCAGCAACAATCTCTCCTGTGTTCCAATGGCACGTTGTGTTAGCTAAACCAAGTTTATAATTTTAAAAGGCTAATTGATCGTTAAAAAACCCTTCTGCAATGATGTTAGCACAGCTGAAAACTGTTGTTCTGATTAAAGAAGCAATAAGGCTGACCTTCTTTAAACTAGTTGAGTGTCTGGAGCATCAACATTTGTGGGTTCGATTACAGGATCAAAATGGCCAAAAACAAAGACCTTTCTTCTGAAACTCATCAGTCTATTCTTAGTCTGAGAAATGAAGGCTATTCCATGCGAGATATTACCAAGAAACTCAAGATCTCGTACAACGCTGTGTACCACTCCCTTCACAGAACAGCGCAAACAGGCTGTAACCAGAATAGAAAGAGGAGTGGGAGTCCCTGGTGCATGACTGAGCAAGAGGACAAGTACATTAGAGTGTCTAGTTTTAGAAACAGACGCCTCACAAGTCCTCAACTGGCAGCTTCATTAAATAGTCCCCACAAAACACCAGTCTCAACGTCAACAGTAAAGAGGCAACTCCGGGAAGCTGGCCTTCTAGGGACCCACAATTTCAAGTGCCATGCTCTACCAACTGAGCCATACATGAAGTGTCATTAATGTCCTGTATGAGCATCGTGCAAACAATAATCTGCTCTGACTCTGATATGTCTTCCCTGTTGTACCGCTTACCTCCAGCATAAAGATGGGTTGGTTGTTTAGCAGAAGTATGGGGCAAAACAGACTGTTAGACTGTTGACGACATGTAAACTATATCTTGTCTCCAATGTTTATTAAATATTTTAACTATATTAGCATGGACATGACATCGTTCAAAACACCTCAAAACAAGACATGGAATCAATCAGATCAAGTCAAATAAAACCATATTTAATTGGTCACATACACATGGTTAGCAGATGTTATTGGTCACATACACATGGTTAGCAGATGTTATTGGTCACATACACATGGTTAGCAGATGTTATTGGTCACATACACATGGTTAGCAGATGTTATTGGTCACATACACATGGTTAGCAGATGTTATTGGTCACATACACATGGTTAGCAGATGTTATTGGTCACATACACATGGTTAGCAGATGTTATTGCGAGTGTAACGAAACGCTTATCCTTCAAGATCCGACAGTCCAGCAGTATCTAACAGTTCCACAACGAGCTGAAACAAGCCACCAACGATTCCCTACATGACAGCTTCTTATCATTGTTACTAGTTATATGACCATTCAGAATCATAACAACTCATGCCTTTCGGCCACATTGTGATGTTGTCAGCCAACCCGCCTAAAAGAACATCTGTAATTGTTACACTCAAAACTATAAGACTACCGTATAAGACCATTAAGCATCATATATTTCCACTAAGATCTATCATCCCTGAAGTCTAGTGTAGTGGTGTTTTATTAAGCCTTCCCATAACCACCCTCTCTGTTCCCATAAACACCCTCTCTGAAGCGAGCGGATAAAGAGAAAAGAGTCCCCTACATGCTTTATTGAATCCAGAGGTTATTAACACATAATCAAGGAAGTAATAACCTTATTAGCAGCCTATTGCAGCGCAAGCATCCTCCTGTCTGACACCCTATGCGTCCCAAATGTTGATTTGGGAAAATTACTCTTCAATTAATTCTATATGTTAACTTCATAAAAAAATGCGTAATCTGAGGATGATATTAACGTTTAGTTAAATTGGGAACGTAAATGAATGTATCTATGGATTCTTACTCACTTGTAACTAAACATGGAGTATTTAATTGTTAGTAAAAATATTAGGCCTATACTTTACACATTGTAATTTCCAGCATTCATTACTCTAGTGGGATCCAATAGAGGACCCCCCCTCCCAACGCCCCCTACAACAGACCAGAAACCTTTTGTCCGATTGTCCTCAGTGTGATGGATTCTGTTAACAGAGGACAAGAAGGAAAATGGAATCACAGAAGGGTCCGGGGTTGGGTGGTTGATTGGCAACTCGGCTCCCCAACCTGTCAACATGGGGCATGAATGAATAACAAGGCAACTTCATAAAAAGACCGGGCCTGGCCTAAAACAAAGGTACTTCTGAAGAGGTCAAGGCTGAGCACTGATATAATCATAATGATGAAAAAGTTATTGATTCATCTTCTCTCTGATGACTGATCGAGGACTGTAATGAATAAAAGCAGAGAGAGGATAGGAGGAGACGAAGGGGGAGGAGAAGAGGAGAAGAGAGGAGGAGAGTAGAAGGCCAGGGATAGTTCATACGGTGAAGCAAAAGAACACTGATCAGAGAGGTGAGGAGGTCCAAAGAGAGGGCTGATCTACATTGTTTGTGTGGGTTCTTTTGAAGGTATAGGAGCATTATAAATGCTAAATACTGATCCTGAAACAGCTGATCACCATAGCCTGCAGCAATCAATAATTGAATGGAGACCAGGTGGTGACTATGCTATTTAAAAGAAGACAGAGAAGGAGGGGTGAGAAGGGACTATGAAGGAGTGGCAAAACCACAATGCTTAAAAAAGAAAAAGGGAGAGGGTCTGTGGACAGAGTAATGATTGGACTCCCATGAACATGCAAGGACCAATACTTTGATGAAGTGCAAGGGGTAAACCAATGAATGTTGTTATGTGTGTAGAGACGTCTAGAGCCCTGAGGGTGGACAGCTGGAAGTCTGATGGCTCTCTGATCACACAAACAAATCTAATGCTCTGAAATTGAGATTCACTAAATCAGTCTAATCCTCTGATATGGAGATGCACTGATCTCTCTTTTTTTCTCACTTCCTCTCCTCTCTCTCTCTTTCCCTTCCCTTCCTCTCCACTCCTCTCTCTTTCCCTTCCCTTCATCTTCATTCCTCTCTCTTTCCCATCCCTTCCTCTCCACCCCTCTCTCTTTCCCACCCCTTCCTCTTCATTCCACTCTCTTTCCCTTCCCTTCCTCTTCATTCCTCTCTCTTTCCCACCCCTTCCTCTTCATTCCTCTCTCTTTCCCATCCCTTCCTCTTCATTCCACTCTCTTTCCCATCCCTTCCTCTCCTCTCTCTCTCTTTCCCTTCCCTTCCTCTCCACTCCTCTCTCTTTCCCATCCCTTCCTCTCCTCTCTCTCTCTTTCCCTTCCCTTCCTCTCCACTCCTCTCTCTTTCCCTTCCCTTCCTCTTCATTCCTCTCTCTTTCCCTTCCCTTCCTCTCCACTCCTCTCTCTTTCCCTTCCCTTCCTCTCCTCTCTCTCTCTTTCCCTTCCCTTCCTCTCCACTCCTCTCTCTTTCCCATCCCTTCCTCTCCACTCCTCTCTCTTTCCCATCCCTTCCTCTACTCTCTCTCTCTTTCCCTTCCCTTCCTCTCCACTCCTCTCTCTTTCCCATCCCTTCCTCTCCTCTCTCTCTCTTTCCCATCCCTTCCTCTCCACTCCTCTCTCTTTCCCATCCCTTCCTCTCCTCTCTCTTTCCCTTCCCTTCCTCTCCACTCCTCTCTCTTTCCCTTCCCTTCCTCTCCCTCCTCTCTCTTTCCCTTCCCTTCCTCTCCACTCCTCTCTCTTTCCCTTCCCTTCCTCTCCTCTCTCTTTCCCTTCCCTTCCTCTCCACTCCTCTCTCTTTCCCTTCCTCTCCTCTCTCTTTCCCTTCCCTTCCTCTCCACTCCTCTCTCTTTCCCTCCCCTTCCTCTCCTCTCTCTCTCTTTCCCTTCCCTTCCTCTCCACTCCTCTCTCTTTCCCTTCCCTTCCTCTCCTCTCTCTTTCCCTTCCCTTCCTCTCCACTCCTCTCTCTTTCCCTTCCCTTCCTCTCCTCTCTCTTTTCCTTCCCATCCTCTCCACTCCTCTCTCTTTCCCTTCCCTTTCTCTCTCTTTTCCTTCCCATCCTCTCCACTCCTCCGTCTTTTTAGTCTTCCCTTCATCTCCTCTCTCTTTTTAGTCTTCCCTTCATCTCCTCTCTCTTTTTAGTCTTCCCTTCATCTCCTCTCTCTCTTTAGTCTTCCCTTCATCTCCTCTCTCTTTTTAGTCTTTGATTCCTCTCCCTTCCTCTCTCTTTTCCTTCCCATCCTCTCCACTCCTCCGTCTTTTTAGTCTTCCCTTCATCTCCTCTCTCTTTTTAGTCTTCCCTTCATCTCCTCTCTCTTTTTAGTCTTCCCTTCATCTCCTCTCTCTTTTTAGTCTTCCCTTCATCTCCTCTCTCTTTTTAGTCTTTGATTCCTCTCCACTCCATTGATGCGTCATCCTGGATGAGCTGCACTACCTGAGCCACTTGTGTGGGTTGTAGACTCCGTCTCATGCTACCACTAAAGTGAAAGCACTGCCAGCATTCAAAAGTGACCAAAACATCAGCCAAGAAGCATAGGAACTGAAAAGTGGTCTGTGGTCACCACCTGCCGAACCACTCCTTTATTGGGGGTGTCTTGCTAATTGCCTATAATTTCCACCTGTTGTCTATTCGATTTGCACAACAGCATGTGAAGTTTATTGTCAATCAGTGTTGCTTCCTAAGTGGACAGTTTGATTTCACAGAAGTGTGATTGACTTGGAGTTACATTGTGTTGTTTAAGTGTTCCCTTTATTTTTTTGAGCACTGTATGTTCATGCATTTGGCAGAAGGTTAGGATGTGCAGCTCAATTTCCACCTCATTTTGTGGGCAGTGTGCTCACTGAGTCTGTACATAGTCAAAGCTTTCCTTAAGTTCGGGTCAGTCACTATGGTTATGTATTCTGCCACAAACTCTCTGTTTTAGGCCAAATAGCATTCTAGTTTGCTCTGTATTTTTGTTAATTATTCTACAGGATCGGTGTGTCCCCCCTGCCGAACAGTTGAGCTAAGGTGCACTAATATGATTAGCATGTTATAAGTCACCCACTTCCCTTGAAAAATAGTTTGCCCTACAGCCAATTCCTTCGAATCAAAATCATTTGCAAAAAACTATCCGATTTCGACAGAAATATGGCTGAGATGCAAAGAAAGGTCAAGGAGAGGGGCTACAAGAATGATCAGATTAATATTGCCATTGAGAAAATTCAAAACAAAACGAGACATGACCTTTTTTCAAGGTCAGTCTCGCAAAAAATACGCATTCTTGCATTCTAACTACCTGCTATTCAAAGTGCTCTGAACAAATTAAGGGAATTGTTCACAAACATTGGCACATCCTAAAATCCGATGATAGTCTCGGTAATGTGTTTTCAGACCTTCCCTTGGTCGTATTCTCGTGGGGCAGAAATCTCAGAGACCAATTGGTAAACTCTGATTTACCACCCCAAGATATTCCTGAACAACATCTATTTGCGCCCCTACTGGATGGAAACAAAAAATGTAATGGCTGTGCTCAATGCAATGGCACATAAATGTAGATCCTTCAAACACCCACAAACAGGGAAATCGATCTCAATAAAAGGTGTTATTACGTGCTCCACTAAGGCAGTTATTTATCTTATAACTTGTCCTTGTGGTAAAAATTATGTAGGTAAAACAAAGCGCAAATTAAAAGTACGTATCTCAGAGCATCGTAGCACCATTAGGTGTAAAAACTTTACTTATCCAGTTGCGGCCCACTTCTTGGAGGCAGGCCACTCGATTTCATCTCTGCGTTACATTGGCATCGAACATGTCACCCTCCCTAGGAGAGGGGGTGACCTTGATAATTTATTGTTAAAACGAGAGGCTGCCTGGATCTTTAATTTGAAGACCCTTGCGCCCTTCGGTCTCAACGTAGACTTTGATCTGAAGCCATTCTTGTGATTATTGTGACTTTGCCATTGTAATTGTTTATAAACTTGTGTAGTTAAATGAATCTATGATCCTATGCTGTCCATTTGTTGTTTGTATGCTGTTCTTTGTATGACATTTTAATACTTGATAATTAACCAATGATATTAGGCCACTCTTGGCCATGATTACAGACACCTCTGTCTTTTGACACTATATAAACAAGTCATCCCGCAGTGTTTGTGATTATATCCTGATGAAGACAGACAGCTTGGCTGTCGAAACGTTGGTAATTACATTTTTGCATCTGAGCTCCAAGAGTGTGCGGCTCTCTTTTATTTTCAAGTTTCTACTCCGCTAGCCAGCACCTCGTCTTAATAGGTGTGCGTTTCTTTTTCTTCTAGCATGTTAGAAGTAACATGCACATTTCCCAGGACATAGACATATCTGACATGGGCAGAAAGCTTGCATTCATCTAACTGCACTGTCCAATTTACAGTAGCTATTACAGTGAAATTGTCACGGTTTTCATAGGGTGAAGGAGAGTCGGACCAAACTGCAGCGTGTCGATTGCGATCCATGTTTATTGAAACAAACGTAAAGACGAATAAACACAAACACTAAACGTAATGAAAACCGAAGACAGCCTATACTTGTGTAAACTAACACCGAACAAGGACATCAGGACACTAAGGACAATAACCCACAATACAACCAAAGAATATGGCTGCCTAAATATGGTTCCCAATCAGAGACAACGATAACCACCTGCTTCTGATTGAGAACCACTTCAGACAGCCATAGACTTTCCTAGAACACCCCACTAAGCTACAACCCCACTAAGCTACACACCACATACAAAAACCCATGTCACACCCTGGCCTGACCAAATACATGAAGAAAAACACAAAATACTTCGACCAGGGCGTGACAGAAATAACACCATGCTATTGTTTGAGGAGAGTGCACAGTTATGAACTTGAAAATGTAATAATAAACCAATTAGGCACATTTGGGCAGACTTTGAATCAACATTTTGAACATAAATGCAATGGGTAATTTGATCCGTTTAAAACTGTGCACATCTAGTGGCCAAAATCTAAATTGTTCCTAAACTGGAAAAATACATTGTGGCCTTTCTCTTGCATTTCAAATATGATGGAACAAAATAAACATGTTTTTTTTTCTTTATATTATCTTTTACCAGATTTAATGTGTTATATTCTCCTTCATTAATTTAACCATTTCACAAAAGTCAAAGTGTTTCCTTTCAAATGCTATCAAGAATATGCATATCCTTGGTTCAGGTCCTGAGCTATGGGCAGTTAGATTATGTCATTTTAGGCAAAAATAGAAAAAAAGGTCCAATTGTTGAGGTAAATTTTCTTCAGTTTTCTGTTTGAAAATGTTACATTTCATTTGGAAGCTGAGAGGTCAAATATATATTCAAGGTTTTCTACTGCCAAGGTTATTCATTCACTATTAAAGTAATATGTTTTTTTCCAGGGAGTTGTCTAGAAAGGATTGAATTTGTTCTTGCCTAATTGTTTTTAGTAGGTTTCCACACTACTTTCTAGAGCATGTCTTAATATTATTGAGTTCCTTTGGCTTTGATCCCTCATAATTGAGTATTGCTCTGTTCAAGTAGACTGTGGTTTTGCTGTGATCTGAAAGGGGTGTCAGTGGACTGACTGTGAATGCTCTGAGAGACTCTTGGTTGAGGTCAGTGATAAAATTGTCTACAGAATTACAGCCAAGAGATGAGCTATAAGAGTACCTACCATACGAGTCCCATTGAAGCCTACCATTGACTGTGTACATACCAGCGTGTGACAGAGCTGTAGGACATGTTGTGCTGATTAAATAAATAATAAAACTGGCCTTCTTTAGACTAGATATATTGAGCATCAGCATTTGTGGGTTCGATTACAGGCACAAAATGACCAGAAAGAAATAAGTTTCTTCTGAAACTTGTCAGTCTATTCTTGTTCTGAGAAATGGAGGCTATTCTATGCAAGAAATTTCCAAGAAACTGAAGATCTATGTAACGGCGTTCGTTTGTCGAAAGAGAGTCGGACCAAAATGCAGCGTGGTGGTTACTCATGTTCTTTAATGACGAATATAGCGATACATGAAATAACTAAATAAATACAAACAACAAACGGAATGTGAAAACCTAATTACAGCCTATCTGGTGAACACTACACAGAGACAGGAACAATCACCCACGAAATACACAGTGAAACCCAGGCTACCTAAATATGGTTCCCAATCAGAGACAACGAGAATCACCTGACTCTGATTGAGAACCGCCTCAGGCAGCCAAACCTATGCTACACCCCTACTCAGCCGCAATCCCAATAACTACAAAACCCCAATACGAAATACAACAAAATAAACCCATGTCACACCCTGGCCTGACCAAATATATAACGAAAACACAAAATACTATGACCAAGGCGTGACAATCTATTACAACACCGTGTACACAACGGAGCAAGAAGACAAGTACATTAGAGTGTCTAGTTTGAGAATCAGACACCTCACAATTCCTCAACTGGCATCTTCATTAAATAGTACCCACAAACACCAGTCTCAATGTCAACAGTGAAGAAGCGACTGATGTTGGCTTTCTAGGCAGAGTCCCTCTGTCCAGTGTCTATGTTCGTTTGCCCATCTTGTTTTTTTATTTTTATTGGCCAGTCTGAGATATGGTTTCAGAAGAAAGTACTTTGTTTCTGGCCATTTTGAGCCAGTAATCGAAACCACAAATAATGATGCTCAAGATACTGAACTCGTCTAAAGCAGACCAGTTGTATTGTTTCTTTAATCAGCACAACAGGTTTTCTCATGGTCAATTAGCCTTTTAAAATGATAAACTTGGATCAGCTAACACAACGTGCCATTGGAACACAGGAGTGATGGTTTCTGATAATGGGCCTCTGTTCGCCTATGTAGATATTCCATTAACAATCAGCCGTTCCCAGCTACAATAGTCATTTACAACATTAATAATGCCTACACTGTATTTCTGATCAATTTGATGTTATTTTAATGGACAAAAAATGTGCTTTTCATCTATCTTTCTTTCATAAACAAGGGCATTTCTAAGAGACCCCAAACTTTTGAACGGCAGTGCATGTAAATAACAAGTAAATAACAAGTATCGCATATCCAGCAAGCTATCTAGCTAAGTTTACTACCAACCAGTGAGGAGAAACAATAATACAACATTTACTGTTGTAAATACCTAAAAATTAAGCAGGCTTTACCATACAAATACTTGCCTAACCATGCTTTATAGACATGGCTTTTGCTAAATACTGTCTGTCTACTTAAATAGGCTCAATTGTATGGTCTTGTCCCTATGCAAAGGTTTAGGATTAGAGAATATTTGTTTGGGAGAGGGGATAGCTTTTTTTTATATTTTCAGTAGGGCACTGTGGAATGACTATAGATAACTTTTAACTAAAATCAGATTTAAAAAGAGAAGTACACTAAATTGATTACATTGTCTGGAAGGTACTCTGTGGCCCTCAGGCTAAATCTAACCACCTGTAACCCCATAACAGAAACACAAACCATACAAACACCTCCCAATTCATGTGTATGTCACGCTTACTGTAAATTGAGCAATCTTTACAAGCCATCAGCTTGTAAATATTTTGGCCAACTGAGGTTCACCTTGTTCAGAGCTAGAGGATAGAAGCACATGTTGGTGGAATCAGATTATGTATCACCTACAACAAAATGTGCATGTATGCACAATTTAACCACCCCACAAATTGTATCGATCTACATTGGACTGGCTAGCTAAGCATACTTAACATGGACATTTCAGTATTGTCAGCTTGCTGTTAGCTAACTAACGTCACTAAATGGGTAGCAAGATCACTAGCCAGCTGAGACTGGCTGAGAATCAACTAATCAACCATAGACGATTTATACACATTCATCACAAACAGTTAGTTACATTGACAATTCTGTTTTTAGTAACAGAGTGTTTTCCAGACGAAGGTGGAATAGATGGCAAGCAAATTGAGATAATAAATGAGTAATGTTAGCCAGCTTATGTTAGCTAATGTCAGTCATAAATAGAATGAACAAACAAACAAGTTTACTCTGCTGAAAGTAGCTACCAGTCCAGCAGTGACTATCATGGCGTAGTAGGGGAAATTCATTGACAGTGTGTATACGAAAAGATAGCTGGCTATCAGAGTTCAATACATGACTGTAATGTTAGCTAGCTAGCAAACTTACCCAGCTAGGCTATCAAACTAGCTAATGTTAGGTTCTCTAATTAAGAATCATCTGTTTTGTTGTGAAGGAAAAACATTTTATGGTATCACATCACTTTCTAACTGTAGTCAAAATGGATTCCTCATCAGTTCAGCCTGAAAATCCCTCTGATAATCTTTGGTCACGGCATCAGTTTTGATTGCCGCAAGCCACAAGCATAATCGGGGTGATTCTTTGGAAGGTAGAATGGTGAAATATAACACGTTTTTGCACTTGTTTGTAATTACCACATCCAGCCACAGGACACCACACGGGCATGATGACAAACAGTGGAAAACAAATGTTTTCAAACAAATCGTGCCAAGAGAAGTTCTGAGATCACTGTGTGTTGGCCGTTCGAAGTAAACAATGCCATTTTTCACATTTGTGGCCACGCCCCTCCATTTGCTACGAATGCCGCATTTTGTGGTTCACTATGTGCAGACAATTTCACAGGGATTTGAAACTTCCTGAATCTACCAGTGAAATGAAAATGTGCTAATTCTAGCTTGTAGTTTGGATAATTGTGATGTTTATGATAAAAATGTAATATTGTTAATATTGTAATGACTATATGCCATGGCAGAGCCAGAGTGAAATTCACCTTTAATCAAATTGTGAATAATATATGCAGTACAGCTGTAATAATTACAGACACAACTATACTGTACTGGGCTGATTTAAAGGAAAATAGCCTTTTGTGTGCAAGTGTGTGTGTGACACCAAACAAAGCTGAACTTTAATCCAAGGATCAGACGCTACTCACCAGTTAAGTAGGTAGCCTTGAACAAGACAAGGTTTTTGCGAGCCGTAACGCACAAGCTCCACATAATTGATCTCCATTTTCTACACTATACATTTCTACACAACAGTTTGTCCAAAACTAAATAAGGCAATTGCTGGTTCCTGAAGGTTTCTGTCGTGTGTAGAAACGGTTAACAACCATAAGAGTTAGGCTTCACCCACTGACAGAACAATCAGAGTACACCTTGTTGGTGCTTAATCAAATCCTGATGGTAATAAATGTTACAAAGTAAGGCAGATTGCTTCTAATTGGGTCCTAATTTGGCAACTACAAATCATGAGTGGCATAGGGTAGTTGAGTTGGCGCGGGGTAGGGGGGTGAAGCTTAGGCAGCGGTGAGGTGAGCCCATAGAATTAGTCATTAGAATTCTAGAATGGATGATGGGATAAATCTCTGCCATTTTGGTCAGGGAGTTAGTTAACCATAATTTGCCAGTTATGTATTTGTAATAATTAATAGAATTTATCCACACTGTATCTTGTGAGCTACCTTGCCAGACAGTTATTCTAAATTAATTGCCAATATGCCAACATTTAATTCGAACAATACAGTCAATCTACAGCCATAGACTGACTAACATCAGTTGATGATAAGACTTAGAAAAGTTGCAAATGCAACAAGTACTGATATTTTATGATATAAAAGCAATTGCAGCCTTCCAAGAAAACCTACATGTGGACATGTATGATCTGTTTACACATATTTTAGAGAATATTTACAGTATAAAGAAAGTTTTCGTAAAACCTGTAAATTCTTTATTTATTTTAGGTTGACAATACTTATTTTACACAATTTCTGACATATTGTCAAGTGGGCTACCTCTTCGGCCTCCAGGTCACTAGTCTGCTCGTTATGGCACACACCTGTCACCTTCGGACACACCTGGACTCCATCCCCTCCTTGATTACCTGCCCTATACATGTCACTCCTTTTGGTCCTTTCCCCAGGCATCATTGTTTCTGTTTCAGTGTCATGTGCTTTGTTTGCGTTTCCTGTTTTGTATTTAGTTGTGTTTATTTATTAAAACACTCACTCCCTGAATTTGCTTCCTGGCTCTCAGCGCACTCGTTACACATATCACATGCCTTACTTTTATTTTCCTGCATAAATGCAATCTGGATTATGCCTCTACTGCCATTCATTCCAAATAGACTGGTTTTGATTTCTCCCTTACCAATATGGCTGCCATTTGACCAACTTTGAGGGTTTATGACATAGTCCCTCTAGTAATTTAAAAGGATCTCTATGGGTAAGACTGAGTAATTGAGGACCTTCGGTCTATGCATCATGGTCATGGTCCCCTCAAATACACCTGATTGTTTAGGACTTTATTTGACTCAGTCTATAGGTAATAACTCACACACAATATAGAACCAGCCAGAAAGAAGTGCCTCCTTTGTATGGCAAGAACCCCCTGCCTCTGTCACTTTTTATTTTCGTTTAATGATGCTCATTTCATTTTATGTTGTGCCTACGTCTATCACCCGCAGAGTGCTTAAATTCCATGACATTTATCATTTGACTACTGCACCTTTTCATTTCTGATAAGTGGAAATTGTATGTGTTTTTTATTATCGTTTTATATGATGGTTCCAAGATTCCAGTGTTCGCACAGCAAGCCATAGTTAGTTATTTGAATCAGCTGTGTAGTGCTAGGGGGGAGTACACCCAGGGGGCCCCGGGACCAAGTTTGGGAATTCCCCCTCTAGAACCTCTGGAACACCACAGCATTCTAAGTGGGATCCCTAGATGACTGTTACACTGGTTTGGGGGTAAAGATGAAAAACATTCTGAATACAGTACAGTATAAAGACCACATTTTCTTTTTTGGGGGAGCATCTGTGCCTTGTTCCTAGGGTTAGGTAGGAGCTATTGCATTTGACCATATTGTTTTGCTGTTTTTGTCCAACATTTTCTCTGAAACAAAAGTGCACTGTGAACCCCAACGGTATCTGTGTGAAAGAGAGACTCTCCATTTTTTTATTTCACTTTTATTTAACCAGGTAGGCTAGTTGAGAACAAGTTTTCATTTACAACTGCGACCTGGCCAAGATAAAGCATAGCAGTGTGAACAGACAACACAGAGTTACACATGGAGTAAACAATTAACGAGTCAATAACTCAGTAGAAAAAAAGAAAAAAAAGAGTCTATATACATTGTGTGCAAAAGGCATGAGGAGGTAGGTGAATAATTACAATTTAGCAGATTAACACTGGTGATAAATGATCAGATGGTCATGTACAGGTAGAGATACTGGTGTGCAAAAGAGCAGAAAAGTAAATAAATATGAACAGTATGGGGATGAGGTAGGTAAATTGGGTGGGATATTTACCGATAGACTATGTACAGCTGCAGCGATCAGTTTGCTGCTCAGATAGCAGATGTTTGAAGTTGGTGAGGGAGATACAAGTCTCCAACTTCAGCCAATGATCTCCACAATATATGATTTACAGCATGATAAAGTACTTTTCCTCTGCTCGAGGACAGAAAATGATAGGCAAATGAAATTAACTATAGAATAAGTCCTTTAGGGGGCCTACTGAGTGGTTCAGCGGTCTAAGGCACTGCATCGCAGTGTTGCAGTATCGCTACAGTCTGGGGTTTGATCCCATGACCAGGAGTCTCACCTGCAGGCTGACATTGGTCATCAGTTGAACAGTGTTTCCTCCGACACATTGGTGCAGCTGGCTTCCAGGTTAAGCGAGTCGTTGTTAAGAAGCGAGTGGCTTGGCGGGTCATGTTTCAGAGGACGCAGGACTCAACCTTCATATCCCCGGAGCCCATTGTGGAGTTGCAGTGATGGGACAGGATGGTAATTACAAAATTGGGGACAAAAAGGTGGTAAAAATTACAACAACAAAAATTCTAATATTAAGTCCATTCTAATCGTTCTCCCATTACCTTCTCTATAGTGGTCATTTACTGGACCAAAGGGCTCTGTAGGACTTTGTGACAGGAGATATCTAAACCCATTGTCTCTCCTCCACACCCATTTCCCACCTGGCTGCATCCCAAAGGGCACCCTATTCTCTATGTAGTGCATTACTTTTGACCAGTGTCCATAGGGCTCTGTTGAAAAGTAGGGCACTATATAGGGCATGGGGTTCTAATTGGGAATCAGCCCAAGTCACTCCTCCTGCTGAAGGAACCCAGGGGTTTCCCACAACTTAAACCACCACCAGGACCAGAGGAAGAATAGAGAATAGCCCTTTCATCTGCTAATAGGGACCAGCCAAATTGTTCCCCTTCTCTCTCTGTTATACATCTAATTGAGACCCAGGCGTTCCTCTGGCCATATGAAGGTAATTCTCTACACCCTGAAACGCTCTATTGAGATGAATGCCTCCTCCCCACCACTCCCCTTTCTTAAAGAAAATGTGATTTTACAAGGTTAATGACTGATTTTATCGGCCGGTGAAAAGAGGTGCGAGCTCATTGTCAGGCCACAGTTAAAAAAGAGAAAGTGGTAGGGTGAGCTCTCAAGAGGTCGTTGGGTACTAGGATACTTATGGCCTCTCAGAGAGAAAGAGAGACAAGGGGGTATTTTATTCTGCTTTCCTTACATTCTCTCTTTTACTCTGCTTTCCTTACATTCTCTCTTTTACTCTGCGTTCCTTACATTCTCTCTTTTATTCTGCTTTCCTTACATTCTCTCTTTTATTCTGCTTTTCTTACATTCTCATTCAAAGGTATGTTAGTTATTTTTCTCAGTTGTCTGTTAGAGATATTATTGCATGCATTGAGGTTTATAACTTCAATATGAATATACTGGAGCATTTAGAAACAAAGGCACACAACTACAGAAGGACAGCTTTATATTCTGTATTTGTTACATGTTCTCAGGTAACATTTTTGCACAGCTATTGTGTAGCTTTATGTAGCTTTAGATGAATAGCATTCATTAGCAATAGCATACATTACAACATTGTCATTTTCCACATGTAAAGTGCATATGCATTGAAGGTGCGTCACAATCGCTAAATGTAAACCGAACTGTAGATATTGTCATTTGCAAAGACAGGTGTCTGGCACTACCGTGCCTAGCAAAACAGGGTAGGAGTGACCGATTACTAACGGTACACAACCTTAGCTAGCTATGAAAACATATTGGCTAAACGTGGGACGGAACAATTAACTTACTTAGTTAGCTGTGCACTAGCTGTTCTTTGCTAGAAACTAAGGCTTTTTCCAAAGGAGTAAAGTGAATGTGGGTGCATTGACCTCTCTGTGGTTCTTGGTGGGGCAGCTGGTGGCTCCACATGCTATAGGAGGAAGGAATGAGGAGAACACACAACAGACACAAATTACCTCTGCCATCCATCCACCTACCGCCTCTAGAACACATCTCCACCTCCCTGATACCAGATACTTCCTGCTCAGAAATGCCATGGTAAAATAACCTCCATTGATTGGCCAAATATGTTGCAAATAAGACATAGACATTAGACATCTTCATAAATACAGTCACTGGCACATCAAGAGATGCAGAGGCTGTGTCCCTTAACACAACCTATTATCCATATAGTGCACTACTGTTGACCAGAGCCCCAGACAGAAGGGAGATCATATGGGGACGTCCTACAGTGCCCTGGGCCCTTTGTAACGACCACTGAGGGGCCACAGGGTCCATGAACACATGCAGGCAGCCAATGAGGTGTCAGGACCCCAGACTCTGTCTTGTCAGTTTATTCAGTCTCTACCTGCAGGCTATTGGTAGGGGTGAGGCGAAGACAGGGGCCACAGCTGCGAGACAGATATGGTGTAGTCAAGGTCAATGTCTGCAACCTGGTTCAGGTTAACAGTCAACCTACCAGAGTAGTTACAAATAGTTCAGGAACGAAATCATCAACATGTGTTGATCACGTCTTCACCATTGCAGCAGAAATTTGCTTTAAAACACTATCTGGGCCTCACGTGTCGCGCAGTGGTTAAGGGCGCTGTACAGCAGCATCAGCTGTGCCACCACAAACTCTGGGTTTGCGCCCAGGCTCTGTCGTAACCGGCCGAGGCCGCGACGTCCGGATGAGGGAGGGTTTAGCTGGGAGGGAAATCCGTGTCTCATCGCGCACCAGTTATCCAGTTATCCAGTCACACTATTAACCTATCATACGGTCATCCAGTCAAACTGTTATCCAGTCATACAGTTATCCTATCATACAGTCATACTGTTATCCAGTCACAATATTATCAAATAATACTGTTATTCAGTCATAATGTTATCCAGTTATACTGTCATACAGTTATCCAGTTATATTGTTATCCAGTCATACAGTTATCCATTCATACAGTTATCCAGTCAAACTGTTATCCAGTCAAACTGTTATCCAGACATACTGTTATCCAGTCAAACTGTTATCCAGTCACAATATTATCAAATAATACTGTTATTCAGTCATAATGTTATCCAGTTATACTGTCATACAGTTATCCAGTTATATTGTTATCCAGTCATACAGTTATCGGTTCATACAGTTATCCAGTCAAACTGTTATCCAGTCATACAGTTATCCAGACATACTGTTATCCAGTCAAACTGTTATCCAGTCATACTGTTATCCAGTCAAACTGTTATCCAGTCACAATATTATCAAATAATACTGTTATTCAGTCATAATGTTATCCAGTTATACTGTCATACAGTTATCCAGTTATATTGTTATCCAGTCATACAGTTATCGATTCATACAGTTATCCAGTCAAACTGTTATCCAGTCACACAGTTATCCAGACATACTGTTATCCAGTCAAACTGTTATCCAGTCATACTGTTATCCAGTCAAACTGTTATCCAGTCATACAGTTCTCCATTCAAACTTTTATCCAGTCATACTGTTATCCAGACATATTGTTATCCAGTCAAACTGTTATCTAGACATATTGTTAACCAGTCAAACTGTTACCCAGTCAAATTGTTATCCAGTCAAACTGTTATCCAGTCAAACTGTTATCCAGTCAGACTGTTATCCAGTCATAATGTAATCCAGTCTACCTATTTTCCAGTCAAACTTTTATCCAGTCAAACTGTTTATCCAGTCAAACTGTTATCCAGTCAAACTGTTATCCAGTCAAATTGTTTTGAAATCATACTGTTATCCAGTCAAACTGTTATCCAGTCAAACTGTTATCCAGTCATACAGTTATCCAGTCATACTGTTATCCAGTCAAACTGTTATCCAGTCAAACTGTTATCCAGTCATACTGTTATCCAGACATACTGTTATCCAGTCATACAGTTATCCAGTCAAACTGTTATCCAGACATACTGTTATCCAGACATAATGTTATCCAGTCAAACTGTTATCCAGTCAAACTGTTATCCAGTCAAACTGTTATCCAATGAAACTGTTATCCAGACATAATGTTTTCCAGTCAAACTGTTTTCCAGTCAAACTGTTATCCCGACATACTGTTATCCAGACATACTGTTATCCAGTCATACTGTTATCCAGTCAAACTGTTATCCAGTCACTGTTATCCAGTCAAACTGTTATCCAGTCAAACTGCTATCCAGTCAAACTGTTATCCAGTCAAACTGTTATCCAGTCATACTGTTATCCAGATATACTGTTATCCAGTCATACTGTTATCCAGTCAAACTGCTATCCAGTCAAACTGTTATCCAGACATACTGTTATCCAGTCATACTGTTATCCAGATATACTGTTATCCAGTCAAACTGTTATCCAATGAAACTGTTATCCAGACATACTGTTTTCCAGTCAAACTGTTATCCAGTCAAACTGTTATCCAGACATACTGTTTTCCAGTCAGACTGTTATCCCGACATACTGTTATCCAGTCATACAGTTATCCTGTCAAACTGTTATCCAGTCAAACTGTTTTCCAGTCATACTGTTATTCATTCAAACTGTTATCCAGTCATACTGTTATCCAGACATACTGTTATCCAGTCATACAGTTATCCAGTCAAACTGTTATCCAGACATACTGTTATCCAGACATACTGTTATCCAGTCAAACTGTTATCCAGTCAAACTGTTATCCAGTCAAACTGTTATCCAGACATACTGTTATCCAGACATACTGTTATCCAGACATACTGTTATCCAGTCAAACTGTTATCCAGTCAAACTGTTATCCAGTCATACTGTTATCCAGACATACTGTTATCCAGTCATACAGTTATCCAGTCAAACTGTTATCCAGACATACTGTTATCCAGACATACTGTTATCCAGTCAAACTGTTATCCAGTCAAACTGTTATCCAGTCAAACTGTTATCCAGACATACTGTTATCCAGACATACTGTTATCCAGTCAAACTGTTATCCAGTCACAATATCATCAAATAATACTGTTATTCAGTCATAATGTTATCCAGTTATACTGTCATACAGTTATCCAGTTATATTGTTATCCAGTCATACAGTTATTGATTCATACAGTTATCCAGTCAAACTGTTATCCAGTCATACAGTTATCCAGACATACTGTTATCCAGTCAAACTGTTATCCAGTCATATTGTTATCCAGTCAAACTGTTATCCAGTCACATTATCAAGTTCTGTTATTCAGTCAACTTTTATCCAGTCATACAGTTATCCAGTTATATTGTTATCCAGTCAAACTGTTATCTAGATTCATACAGTTATCCAGTCAAACTGTTCCAGTCCCAGTCAAATTGTTATCCAGTCAAACTGTTATCCAGTCAAACTGTTATCCAGTCAGACTGTTATCCAGTCATAATGTAATCCAGTCAAACTGTTATCCAGTCATACTGTAATCCAGTCTACCTATTTTCCAGTCAAACTTTTATCCAGTCAAACTGTTTATCCAGTCAAACTGTTATCCAGTCAAACTGTTATCCAGTCAAATTGTTTTGAAATCATACTGTTATCCAGTCAAACTGTTATCCAGTCAAACTGTTATCCAGTCATACAGTTATCCTGTCAAACTGTTATCCAGTCAAACTGTTATCCAGTCATACTGTTATCCAGTCAAACTGTTATCCAGTCATACTGTTATCCAGACATACTGTTATCCAGTCATACAGTTATCCAGTCAAACTGTTATCCAGACATACTGTTATCCAGACATAATGTTATCCAGTCAAACTGTTATCCAGTCAAACTGTTATCCAGTCAAACTGTTATCCAATGAAACTGTTATCCAGACATAATGTTTTCCAGTCAAACTGTTTTCCAGTCAAACTGTTATCCCGACATACTGTTATCCAGACATACTGTTATCCAGTCATACTGTTATCCAGTCAAACTGTTATCCAGTCACTGTTATCCAGTCAAACTGTTATCCAGTCAAACTGTTATCCAGTCAAACTGTTATCCAGTCAAACTGTTATCCAGTCAAACTGTTATCCAGATATACTGTTATCCAGTCATACTGTTATCCAGTCAAACTGTTATCCAGTCAAACTGTTATCCAGACATACTGTTATCCAGTCATACTGTTATCCAGATAACTGTTATCCAGTCAAACTGTTATCCAGTCAAACTGTTATCCAGTCATACTGTTTTCCAGTCAAACTGTTTTCCAGTCAAACTGTTATCCAGACATACTGTTTTCCAGTCAGACTGTTAGTCATACTGTTATCCAGTCAAACTGTTATCCTGTCAAACTGTTATCCAGTCATACTGTTTTCCAGTCATACTGTTATTCATTCAAACTGTTATCCAGTCAAACTGTTATCCAGACATACTGTTTCCAGTCATACAGTTTTCCAGTCAAACTGTTATCCAGACATACTGTTATCCAGACATACTGTTATCCAGTCAAACTGTTATCCAGTCAAACTGTTATCCAGTCAAACTGTTATCCAGACATACTGTTATCCAGACATACTGTTATCCAGTCAAACTGTTATCCAGTCAAACTGTTTTCCAGTCAAACTGTTATCCAGACATACTGTTTTCCAGTCAGACTGTTATCCCGACA
Organism: Oncorhynchus keta; assembly: GCF_023373465.1. Classification (NCBI taxonomy): domain Eukaryota; kingdom Metazoa; phylum Chordata; class Actinopteri; order Salmoniformes; family Salmonidae; genus Oncorhynchus; species Oncorhynchus keta. The sequence goes on from NC_068422.1 coordinate 8,849,670, forward strand.
TACTGTTATCCAGTCAAACTGTTATCCCGACATACTGTTATCCAGTCAAACTGTTATCCAGTCAAACTGTTATCCAGACATACTGTTTTCCAGTCAGACTGTTATCCCGACATACTGTTATCCAGTCATACAGTTATCCTGTCAAACTGTTATCCAGTCAAACTGTTTTCCAGTCATACTGTTATCCATTCAAACTGTTATCCAGTCATACTGTTATCCAGACATACTGTTATCCAGTCATACAGTTATCCAGTCAAACTGTTATCCAGACATACTGTTATCCAGACATACTGTTATCCAGTCAAACTGTTATCCAGTCAAACTGTTATCCAGTCAAACTTTTATCCAATGAAACTGTTATCCAGACATACTGTTTTCCAGTCAAACTGTTTTCCAGTCAAACTGTTATCCAGACATACTGTTATCCAGTCATACAGTTATCCAGTCAAACTGTTATCCAGACATACTGTTATCCAGACATACTGTTATCCAGTCATACAGTTATCCAGTCAAACTGTTATCCAGTCAAACTGTTATCCAGTCAAACTTTTATCCAATGAAACTGTTATCCAGACATACTGTTTTCCAGTCAAACTGTTTTCCAGTCAAACTGTTATCCAGACATACTGTTATCCAGTCATACAGTTATCCAGTCAAACTGTTATCCAGACATACTGTTATCCAGTCATACTGTTATGCGGACGTACTATTATCCATTCAAACTGTTATCCAGTCAAACTGTTATCCAGTCGTACCGTTATCCAGTCAAACTGTTATCCAGTCATACTGTTATCCAGTCATACTGTTATCCAGTCATACAGTTATCCAGTCATACAGTTATCCAGTCATACAGTTATCCAGTCAAACTGTTATCCAGTCATACTGTTATCCAGTCATACAGTTATCCAGTCAAACTGTTATCCAGTCACTGTTATCCAGTCAAACTGTTATCCAGTCAAACTGTTATCCAGTCAAACTGTTATCCAGTCATACAGTTATCCAGTCATACAGTTATCCAGTCATACTGTTATCCAGTCAAACTGTTATCCAGTCATACAGTTATCCAGTCAAACTGTTATCCAGTCAAACTGTTATCCAGTCAAACTGTTATCCAGTCATACTGTTATCCAGACATACTGTTATCCAGTCAAACTGTTATCCAGTCAAACTGTTATCCAGTCAAACTGTTATCCAGTCATACTGTAATCCAGACATCCTGTTATCGAGTCAAACTGTTATCCAGACATACTGTTATCCAGACATACTGTTATCCAGACATACTGTTATCCAGACATACTGTTTTCCAGTCAAACTGTTATCCAGTCAAACTGTTTTCCAGTCAAACTGTTATCCAGACATACTGTTATCCAGACATACTGTTATCCAGTCAAACTGTTATCCAGTCACTGTTATCCAGACATACTGTTTTCCAGTCAAACTGTTATCCAGACATACTGTTTTCCAGTCAAACTGTTATCCAGTCAAACTGTTTTCCAGTCAAACTGTTATCCAGACATACTGTTATCCAGTCATACACTTATCCAGTCAAACTGTTATCCAGACATACTGTTATCCAGACATACTGTTATCCAGTCAAACTGTTATCCAGTCACTGTTATCCAGACATACTGATATCCAGACCTACTGTTATCCAGACATACTGTTATCCAGTCATACTGTTATCCAGACATACTGTTATCCAGTCAAACTGTTATCCAGTCACTGTTATCCAGTCAAACTGTTACCCAGTCAAACTGTTATCCAGTCAAACTGTTATCCAGTCAAACTGTTATCCAGACATACTGTTATCCAGACATACTGTTATCCAGTACTGTTTTCCAGTCAAACTGTTATCCCGACATACTGTTATCCAGTCAAACTGTTATCCAGTCAAACTGTTATCCAGTCAAACTGTTATCCAGTCATACTGTTATCCAGTACTGTTATCCAGTCAAACTGTTATCCAGTCAAACTGGTTTCCAGACATACTGTTATCCAGTACTGTTTTCCAGTCAAACTGTTATCCAGACATACTGTTATCCAGTCAAACTGTTATCCAGACATACTGTTATCCAGTCAAACTGTTATCCAGTCATACAGTTATCCAGACATACTGTTATCCAGTACTGTTTTCCAGTCAAACTGTTATCCAGACATACTGTTATCCAGACATACTGTTATCCAGTCATACTGTTATCCAGTCATACTGTTATCCAGTCAAACTGTTATCCAGTCTAACTGTTATCCAGTCATACTGTTATCCATTCAAACTGTTATCCAGCCAAACTGTTATCCAGTCAAACTGTTATCCAGTCAAACTGTTATCCAGTCAAACTGTTATCCAGTCAAACTGTTATCCAGCCAAACTGTTATCCAGTCAAACTGTTATCCAGTCAAACTGTTATCCAGTCAAACTGTTATCCAGTCATACTGTTATCCAGACATACTGTTATCCAGTCTAACTGTTTTCCAATCAAACTGTTATCCAGTCAAACTGTTATCCAGTCAAACTGTTATCCAGTCATACTGTTATCCAGACATACTGTTATCCAGACATACTGTTATCCAGTCATACTGTTATCCAGTCAAACTGTTATCCAGACATACAGTTATCCAGTCACACAGTTATCCAGACCTACTGTTATCCAGACATACTGTTATCCAGTCATACAGTTATCCAGACCTACTGTTATCCAGACATACTGTTATCCAGTCATACTGTTATCCAGTCACACTGTTATCCAGACATACTGTTATCCAGTCATACTGTTATCCAGTCAAACTGTTATCCAGTCATAATGTTGTTATTCTCCCGCCCGCCCGCTCTCTCTCTCTCTCTCTCTCTCTCTCTCTCTCTCTCTCTCTCTCTCTCTCTCTCTCTCTCTCTCTCTCTCTCTCTCTCTCTCTCTCATGCAGCAACTGAAAGGACCTTTTTAGTATCCACTGGGAAACAGGATGAAGAGTCAAAAACAACATTCCAGACCAGAAAACAAGTGGCTTTAAGATGACAGGCAATTGGGTTAACGGGTGTCGGGCGAAAGAAAGCAGGTGAAAAACATCCCAGGACCACAAGAGGAGAGAGAGAAGGGAGAGGAGAGAGAGAGCTCTCAGGACGTTAATCAAGTGATGAGGACGTATGCCGGAGCAACGTGGAGGAAGAAAGAGGGGAGATAGAAGGGGAGGAGGGGGAGGAGATGGAGAGTTGGGTAGGATGTGAAAACTGAAGGACAGATAATTGATAACAAATGACATGGATGTAAGGAGCGGCAGGTTAGCCTAGTGGTTAGAGCGTTGGACTTGGAACCTGAAGGTTGCAAGTTCAAATCCCTGAGCTGTCGTTCTGTCCCTAAACAGGTAGTTAACCAATGAAAATAATAATTTGTTCTTAACTGACTTGCCTAGTAAAATAAATATTGATCCTAGCCCTCTCTGTTAGCAGTGAAAACTGTGAGGCTGCTGGAGTCTGAGGTAAAAGGGAGCAGACCTGTATGTGAAAGGCTACTTTGGTACAACATATGTGGTGGAGACAAACTTTCAGAGTATTTCAAAACAAAAGTGTATATGATGAATTGATGATAGACTTGAATTAATATACTCTATTTGTTATTGTCGCTTTTCACATCAATATATTTCCCCTTTATTTCCTGCTCCCATCCTAATCCCCTCCATCCCTCTGTCCTCTCTGTCCTCTCTGTCCACTCCAGCAGGAAGTCTCCAGATGGTTTAGCACTTGTCAGAGTGACCCTGTGACCCCAGATGCTGTCCAGATGCGGGTCAGTGACGGGGTGCAGGCCTCTGTCCAACTGATTTACGGCCCATCGTTAAAACCCTCATTGGGTTTTAGGAGAGGGCCGAACTCTATACCCCACCTAGCAGAATGAGCCGAATGGGCATGAAATCGCAGAAAGATTGAATTCTGGAGTTTAAGATTTTATTTCCGGAGTTCCGAAATTCAGTCTTTTCTTCTGAGGTTGTGCTTGGTCTGTTTTTTATGATGTCACCAGTGGTAAACTCAACACATTATCCCGAGACAAGTAATGTCACTAGGGATTCTAACTCAATGTTGAAGGACAGAGTTTCCAAAAGCTTCCAAAGAGAACAAGAAAACATTGATATGAGTGTGAACAGGAATTGCCATGTACTAGCACAGCTCCTGGAAACAACTCAGTACAAACCATTGACTAGTGGAGATGGGATTGGCTTTATGCAGACATAAAACATGTGTCACCTTTATCCTGCAAAGTATAACCAAAGCAGACTATATCCAGTTATTGTTTATCCATCCAGACATACTGCCAACTCTCCCAATGAAAACACTCCACTGTGCAGTAAACTGACTAAATCAATTGGACTACATAGCAGAAGTGACCATTCTGTCTGTCAAGTGAACAAGTGCTGCTGTGTAGATGCATAAGGTGCAGTTTCAAGTCGAGTTTAAAGACATGTAACATTGTTCTGTTTTTCTTTCCTAATTAACCACCGTGGTTTCAAAAGTCCCAGAGCGGCGGATCACTGGGCTAATAGAAATAAAGTGTGTTTAATGGCCAACAGTGACAGGCTATATTCTTTACTTCTTCAGACCCCTGCCGGAACACCCCCACTGCCAAGGCCCGTTTTCTAATTAAGAGCTATACAAGCCAATGAACCATAAGAATATGTTTTCCATATGGTGTTTGATTGTTACGCAGAGAAATAGAAGGAGAGAGGGAGAGAGAAGGTATAAAGGGGTGTGGAGGGATCCCGAATTCCCCTGATGCCGCGAAGGGCCTATGAATGGCGTCAGTCTGAACATTATCCAGATGGACAAAGTGAGTGTGTGTGTGTGTGTGTGTGTGTGTGTGTGTGTGTGTGTGTGTGTGTGTGTGTGTGTGTGTGTGTGTGTGTGTGTGTGTGTGTGTGTGTGTGTGTGTGTGTGTGTGTGTGTGTGTGTGTGTGTGTGTGTGTGTGTGTGTGTGTGTGTGTGTGTGTGTGTGTGTGTGTGTGTGTGTGTGTGTGTGTGTGTGTGTGTGATTTAGTGCAGTGACCTGCAGCTACAACAGTTCTTGTGAAGACGAGATCTCTTCCTCCGAGGACTTGTCCAACGATTGGTTACACAAACCAGTAGCTCAGTAACATAGAAATATAATCTACCCATTATGTCATTATTTTGAATACAACATTTCCCTTCTCGTCATCATATTTCTATGCTCTGTACAACACCATTGTTCTCACCAGTCAGACTAATCACACAGGGTCACATGTCTGACCGCTGCCTACTGATTGTTCTGACCAGTCAGACTAATCACACAGGGTCACATGTCTGACCGCTGCCTACTGATTGTTCTGACCAGTAAGACTAATCACACAGGGTCACATGTCTGACCACTGCCTACTGATTGTTCTGACCAGTCAGACTAATCACACAGGGTCACATGTCTGACCGCTGCCTACTGATTGTTCTGACCAGTCAGACTAATCACACAGGGTCACATGTCTGACCGCTGCCTACTGATTGTTCTGACCAGTCAGACTAATCACACAGGGTCACATGTCTGACCGCTGCCTACTGATTGTTCTGACCAGGCAGACTAATCACACAGGGTCACATGTCTGACTGCTGCCTACTGATTGTTCTGACCAGTCAGACTAATCACACAGGGTCACATGTCTGACCGCTGCCTACTGATTGTTCTGACCAGTCAGACTAATCACACAGGGTCACATGTCTGACCGCTGCCTACTGATTGTTCTGACCAGTCAGACTAATCACACAGGGTCACATGTCTGACCGCTGCCTACTGATTGTTCTGACCAGTCAGACTAATCACACAGGGTCACATGTCTGACCGCTGCCTACTGATTGTTCTGACCAGTCAGACTAATCACACAGGGTCACATGTCTGACCGCTGCCTACTGATTGTTCTGACCAGTCAGACTAACCACACAGGGTCACATGTCTGACCGCTGCCTACTGATTGTTCTGACCAGTCAGACTAATCACACAGGGTCACATGTCTGACCGCTGCCTACTGATTGTTCTGACCAGTCAGACTAATCATACAGGGTCACATGTCTGACCACTGCCTACTGATTGTTCTGACCAGTCAGACTAATCACACAGGGTCACATGTCTGACCACTGCCTATCAACATCTGTGATTATGACTTATGGTCTACTCTTAACCATTGAGTATGAAAGACTATGCATTTGTGTGTGTGTGTGTGTGTGTGTGTGTGTGTGTGTGTGTGTGTGTGTGTGTGTGTGTGTGTGTGTGTGTGTGTGTGTGTGTGTGTGTGTGTGTGTGTGTGTGTGTGTGTCAGTTTGTGTGTGTGTCATGTGCTTTGTGTCAGATATGTTCAGTATGTCTGTCTGTCTCTGTCTGTCTATGCCTCCTTATCTCCCCATAGCCTTACCACTCTGCTATGCTGGGCTCTTTGTCCAGGGAGTGATTCCACAGCATCCAAGCTATGTGGGCTCTGAAGGGTAGTGTACCAGTGGGAATGCTGATTAACCTGGGCATTTTAACAATTGCTACTCTACCATCAGCGCAGGTTTGTGTCCTAAATAGCACCCTATTCCCTAGTGCACTACTTTTGACTAAGGCCCATGTAGGGAATAGGGTGTCATTTGGAATGCACCCCCAGCCTGCCTGCCAGCCAACTCCTGATGGCCTGAGAGAGAGTAAGAGAAAAGCATTGAGAGGAGATTACAGCATGTGGTTCCACTAATCACTCGCTACAACCATGTAGATTAATGGTGATCCAAAAGGCTTTAGAATGGAAGGTACTGGGTATAATTAGGTTTACTTATCATTGGTTCATTAGCCTTTAGGACAGTGTCCCAAATGACACCCTGTTCACTACTTTTGACTAGAGCCTTATGGGAGCCCTATTGGTAGTAGTGCACTACTTACGGTATAGGGTGCCATTTGGGAAGCAGTCTGGGTCCAGCCTCTTTCCGTCTCTGACTCTATGTGGGGCTGTAACGGCACCAGCCTGTCATCCTCTTATCGAGCGTATTTAGCTCTGTTGTTCACAGGATCATTTATTTATGAGTTCCGTGCGTGCCTCTTAACACTGTAAATGCAACCCAGGGACAGTGCCTGTCACACAGTATCCACTCCAGAGGTCTAGGACATTGGGCTCCTTGTTTTGTTTTGAACCATTTGAAAAAAGGGTAACAGAACATACTCTAGAAGTGATACTATCAGTTGTGATTTCACTGACGGGTCAGATAGTGGCAGTATAACCCATATGATTGTTAGGCTTTGGAATGGGGAACCTGCAACACTGTATTTTGTACTGTACACAAGTTCCCCCTTTATTCTCCTCTAGGCTTTAGCAGTCTTGTGGCACGCTGACATCACAGGTTCAAACCCAGATGATCCCACTTTCTTTAATCGGATTTTTAAGGTGCAACGTTATGATGCATTTATGAGTTAGGCCTACATTTTCAAGAATCCGTGACTTCAATAGAGCTATCCAATTCCAGATGAGTGATGGAATGAGGCATGCAAATATCAATTTATATTATTTCCCAATGAGATAAAAGCAAACACTGACCTAAAATAGAAACACAGGAGAAGAACAAGAACAGACATATCGAGCTATTTATCAAACTAACGGAGAGAACGCCAGAGGGGTATACTCATTGATCCTGTTATGTAGTATACCATCCAGGAACAAACAGGGAACGCTGAACACCAGAGGGGTATACTCATTGATCCTGTTATGTAGTATACCATCCAGGAACAAACAGGGAACGCTGAACACCAGAGGGGTATGCTCATTGATCCTGTTATGTAGTATACCATCCAGGAACAAACAGGGAACGCTGAACACCAGAGGGGTATACTCATTGATCCTGTTATGTAGTATACCATCCAGGAACAAACAGGGAACGCTGAACACCAGAGGGGTATACTCATTGATCCTGTTATGTAGTATACCATCCAGGAACAAACAGGGAACGCTGAACACCAGAGGGGTATGCTCATTGATCCTGTTATGTAGTATACCATCCAGGAACAAACAGGGAACGCTGAACACCAGAGGGGTATACTCATTGATCCTGTTATGTAGTATACCATTCAGGAACAAACAGGGAACGCTGAACACCAGAGGGGTATACTCATTGATCCTGTTATGTAGTATACCATCCAGGAACAAACAGGGAACGCTGAACACCAGAGGGGTATGCTCATTGATCCTGTTATGTAGTATACCATCCAGGAACAAACAGGGAACGCTGAACACCAGAGGGGTATACTCATTGATCCTGTTATGTAGTATACCATCCAGGAACAAACAGGGAACGCTGAACACCAGAGGGGTATACTCATTGATCCTGTTATGTAGTATACCATCCAGGAACAAACAGGGAACGCTGAACACCAGAGGGGTATACTCATTGATCCTGTTATGTAGTATACCATCCAGGAACAAACAGGGAACGCTGAACACCAGAGGGGTATACTCATTGATCCTGTTATGTAGTATACCATCCAGGAACAAACAGGGAACGCTGAACACCAGAGGTATACTCATTGATCCTGTTATGTAGTATACCATCCAGGAACAAACAGGGAACGCTGAACACCAGAGGGGTATACTCATTGATCCTGTTATGTAGTATACCATCCAGGAACAAACAGGGAACGCTGAACACCAGAGGGTATACTCATTGATCCTGTTATGTAGTATACCATCCAGGAACAAACAGGGAACGCTGAACACCAGAGGGGTATGCTCATTGATCCTGTTATGTAGTATACCATCCAGGAACAAACAGGGAACGCTGAACACCAGAGGGTATACTCATTGATCCTGTTATGTAGTATACCATCCAGGAACAAACAGGGAACGCTGAACACCAGAGGGGTATACTCATTGATCCTGTTATGTAGTATACCATCCAGGAACAAACAGGGAACGCTGAACACCAGAGGGGTATACTCATTGATCCTGTTATGTAGTATACCATCCAGGAACAAACAGGGAACGCTGAACACCAGAGGGGTATACTCATTGATAATGTTATGTAGTATACCATTCAGGAACAAGCAGGGTACGCTGAATGCCAGAGGGGTATACTCATTGATCCTGTTATGTAGTATACCATCCAGGAACAAAGAGGGAACGCTGAACACCAGAGGGGTATACTCATTGATCCTGTTATGTAGTATACCATCCAGGAACAAAGAGGGAACGCTGAACACCAGAGGGGTATACTCATTGATCCTGTTATGTAGTATACCATTCAAGAACAAACAGGGAATGCTGAACACCAGAGGGGTATACTCATTGATCCTGTTATGTAGTATACCATCCAGGAACAAAGAGGGAACGCTGAACACCAGAGGGGTATACTCATTGAGCCTGTTATGTAGCATACCATCCAGGAACAAAGAGGGAACGCTGAACACCAGAGGGGTATACTCATTGATCCTGTTATGTAGTATACCATTCAGGAACAAGCAGGGTACGCTGAATGCCAGAGTGGTATACTCATTGATCCTGCTATGTAGTATACCATTCAGGAACAAACAGGGAACGCTGAACACCAGAGGGGTATACTCATTGATCCTGTTATGTAGTATACCATTCAGGAACAAGCAGGGAACGATGAACACCAGAGGGGTATACTCATTGATCCTGTTATGTAGTATACCATTCAGGAACAAGCAGGGAACGCTGAACACCAGAGGGGTATGCTCATTGATCCTGTTATGTAGTATACCATCCAGGAACAAACAGGGAACGCTGAACATCAGAGGGGTATACTCATTGATCCTGTTTTGTAGTATACCATTCAGGAACAAACAGGGAACGCTGAACACCAGAGGGGTATACTCATTGATCCTGTTACGTAGTATACCATCCAGGAACAAACAGGGAACGCTGAACACCAGAGGGGTATACTCATTGATCCTGTTATGTAGTATACCATTTAGGAACAAGCAGGGAACGCTGAACACCAGAGGGGTATGCTCATTGATCCTGTTATGTAGTATTCCATTCAGGAACAAACAGGGAACGCTGAACACCAGAGGGGTATACTCATTGATCCTGTTATGTAGTATACCATCCAGGAACAAACAGGGAACGCTGAACACCAGAGGGGTATACTCATTGATCCTGTTATGTAGTATACCATCCAGGAACAAGCAGGGTACGCTGAATGCCAGAGAGGTATACTCATTGATCCTGGTATGTAGTATACCATTCAGGAGCAAACAGGGAACGCTGAACACCAGAGGGGTATACTCATTGATCCTGTTATGTAGTATACCATTCAGGAACAAGCAGGGTACGCTGAACGCCAGAGGGGTATGCTCATTGATCCTGTTATGTAGTATTCCATTCAGGAACAAACAGGGAACGCTGAACACCAGAGGGGTATACTCATTGATCCTGTTATGTAGTATACCATCCAGGAACAAACAGGGAACGCTGAACACCAGAGGGGTATACTCATTGATCCTGTTATGTAGTATACCATCCAGGAACAAGCAGGGTACGCTGAATGCCAGAGAGGTATACTCATTGATCCTGGTATGTAGTATACCATTCAGGAACAAACAGGGAACGCTGAACACCAGAGGGGTATACTCATTGATCCTGTTATGTAGTATACCATTCAGGAACAAACAGGGAACGCTGAACACCAGAGGGGTATACTCATTGATCCTGTTATGTAGTATACCATTCAGGAACAAGCAGGGTACGCTGAACGCCAGAGGGGTATGCTCATTGATCCTGTTATGTAGTATTCCATTCAGGAACAAACAGGGAACGCTGAACACCAGAGGGGTATACTCATTGATCCTGTTATGTAGTATACCATCCAGGAACAAACAGGGAACGCTGAACACCAGAGGGGTATACTCATTGATCCTGTTATGTAGTATACCATCCAGGAACAAGCAGGGTACGCTGAATGCCAGAGAGGTATACTCATTGATCCTGGTATGTAGTATACCATTCAGGAACAAACAGGGAACGCTGAACACCAGAGGGGTATACTCATTGATCCTGTTATGTAGTATACCATTCAGGAACAAACAGGGAACGCTGAACACCAGAGGGGTATACTCATTGATCCTGTTATGTAGTATACCATTCAGGAACAAGCAGGGTACGCTGAATGCCAGAGGGGTATACTCATTGATCCTGTTATGTAGAATACCATTCAGGAACAAGCAGGGAACGCTGAACACCAGAGGGGTATGCTCATTGATCCTGTTATGTAGTATACCATTCAGGAACAAACAGGGAACGCTGAACACCAGAGGGGTATACTCATTGATCCTGTTATGTAGTATACCATCCAGGAACAAACAGGGAACGCTGAACACCAGAGGGGTATACTCATTGATCCTGTTATGTAGTATACCATTTAGGAACAAGCAGGGAACGCTGAACACTAGAGGGGTATACTCATTGATCCTGTTATGTAGTATACCATCCAGGAACAAAGAGGGAACGCTGAACACCAGAGGGGTATACTCAATTGATCCTGTTATGTAGTATACCATCCAGGAACAAAGAGGGAACGCTGAACACCAGATGGGTATACTCATTGATCATGTTATGTAGTATACCATCCAGGAACAAAGAGGGAACGCTGAACAGCAGAGGGGTATACTCATTGATCCTGTTATGTAGTATACCATCCAGGAACAAACAGGGAACGATGAACACCAGAGGGGTATACTCATTGATCCTGTTATGTAGTATACCATCCAGGAACAAACAGGGAACGCTGAACACCAGAGGGGTATGCTCATTGATCCTGTTATGTAGTATACCATCCAGGAACAAAGAGGGAACGCTGAACACCAGAGGGGTATACTCATTGATCCTGTTATGTAGTATACCATCCAGGAACAAACAGGGAACGCTGAACACCAGAGGGGTATGCTCATTGATCCTGTTTTGTAGTATACCATTCAGGAACAAACAGGAAACGCTGAACACCAGAGGGGTATACTCATTGATCCTGTTACGTAGTATACCATCCAGGAACAAACAGGGAACGCTGAACACCAGAGGGGTATACTCATTGATCCTGTTATGTAGTATACCATTTAGGAACAAGCAGGGAACGCTGAACACCAGAGGGGTATGCTCATTGATCCTGTTATGTAGTATTCCATTCAGGAACAAACAGGGAATGCTGAACACCAGAGGGGTATACTCATTGATCCTGTTATGTAGTATACCATCCAGGAACAAACAGGGAACGCTGAACACCAGAGGGGTATACTCATTGATCCTGTTATGTAGTATACCATCCAGGAAAAAGCAGGGTACGCTGAATGCCAGAGAGGTATACTCATTGATCCTGGTATAGTATACCATTCAGGAACAAACAGGGAACGCTGAACACCAGAGGGGTATACTCATTGATCCTGTTATGTAGTATACCATTCAGGAACAACAACGCTGAATGCCAGAGGGGTATACTCATTGATCCTGTTATGTAGAATACCATTCAGGAACAACAGGGAACGCTGAACACCAGAGGGTATGCTCATTGATCCTGTTATGTAGTATACCATTCAGGAACAAACAGGGAACGCTGAACACCAGAGGGGTATACTCATTGATCCTGTTATGTAGTATACCATCCAGGAACAAACAGGGAACGCTGAACACCAGAGGGGTATACTCATTGATCCTGTTATGTAGTATACCATTTAGGAACAAGCAGGGAACGCTGAACACTAGAGGGGTATGCTCATTGATCCTGTTATGTAGTATACCATTCAGGAACAAACAGGGAACGCTGAACACCAGAGGGGTATACTCATTGATCCTGTTATGTAGTATACCATTTAGGAACAAGCAGGGAACGCTGAACACTAGAGGGGTATGCTCATTGATCCTGTTATGTAGTATACCATTCAGGAACAAAGAGGGAACGATGAACACCAGAGGGGTATACTCATTGATCCTGTTATGCAGTATACCATTCAGGTACAAGCAGGGAAGAAGTTATCCTTCAGTGATGCCAGAGCGATTGATGAGGCTCTTCAAAGACTAACCTCAGCAGCATGGAGGGACAGCCCCAGCAGTCAGCTGGCTCGGGCACCAGGGAAACAGGAAGCAGAGGGATCAGATGGAGCAGAGGCACCAGCTGTAGTGCAACAATTGTCTGCTGTTTGGATGCTGTTTGACGAGACAGCAACTGGGTATGCAGTACGAAGGAATCCTTCAGCAGATGCCATAATCGAGGTCCTATCCCATTTGGAGGAGCCCCTCGTCCCTAAATCTGCAGATCCTCTGAACTGGTGGAAGAACAAGGCCTCTGTCTACCCATAGATTACTAAAGTCATGACAGGGAGACTGCATAGTGGAAAAACATCCGTTCCCTCTGAGAAGATTTTCTCGAAAATGGGAAAAATAATTACTATGAGAAGAAACCGCATAAGCCCCTCGAAAGTGAGGCAACTTGGATTTCTCAATGCAAATCTCTCATAAAAGCTAAATATGGTCAGCATTGCTGTGTGCTGCTGGTTATAACATGGCAATAAAGAAGAGAGAGAAAAGAGGGACCAGTTTAATGTTTTAATTAAGAGGCATGTTGCGGTTTTGCATTTTGTTATTTATTTTTCTTTGATATGGTGCTGTCGTCATTTGGCTATGCCGGATTAAGTAATATGACCTGCTATTCTATAAAATAATTTCTCTGTAATTACTATTACCTGATTGAGCTAGTCATGTTAATGTAATTAACTAGAGAGTCGGGCACCACAAAATAATATTTATAGAGCTGTTATCTTCCGAATAAACTCTTAAAGACCTCGTAATATTTTACATCAATAGCAGTCAATATCAATTGTCATCTTAATTCAGTCTCATCTGAAAGTTGTAAATTCTTGGTTATCTGCACGAACCCTAGCTAACAATTTGAATCAGCAATACAAAATTGGGTTTAATAATTTATTTACGAAATACCCAACTAATCACACAGAATTACACACACATAATTAAATCATAACTTGATTACAAATTATGTCATAAAGGAAAACGTCCCTAGCGGGCGGAACAGATATGACAGCTTGTTACACAAAAGAAAAGGGGCTGGGTTTGAGTGAAAGTGCGGGAAGACTGAGGGACACAGGGAGAAGCTGTGCTATCATAAATACAGTATCTGATGCATTCTAAATTACCGGCCATTTGGAAAAGGAAAATGCAATAAATCTTTACTCTGAGATGAGCTTGGTAGGTTGGTGGTAGATGGAAGGCCGTGTTGCCAAACAGAGTCCTTTGAAGAATTTCTCTGGTTGTCAATTGGATACGTATTAACGTCGTTGGGTGATAGACGGGATACTCTGTCTGTTCCTTCCTAACCCTCGTTGCATCTGCTGTTGCTAACTCAACGGCTAGGAGGTATCACTTCTGTAGTGAATAAGAGTTCAAAGTTCATACCATTTGCAACCAAAGCTCACGCTGATGTTGGCTCCATTCTGTAGTTATTAACTGAACCATTCTGACATCAGACCGTCGTCCTACATCCTTGGAACAGGAAGTTATATTGTCGTCAAGGGCTTATATAGGAAGGGAGAGGAGGGCGTGTTTGAAAAGTTGTTGTAGCCCATGTCCCTTCACAAGGGCGGCCCACTGATTGAGCAGCCCTATCTTATGAACACCCAAATCTCACATTTTAGAAGCTAAAATTACATTTCATCCCATCACACATAATTTCATATTCAAACATATAAATTGAACAACAATTCCATGTGGAACCGATAACTCTGATGTGTAGAATTTCCAATGTAGAGTTTGTCATATTATCATTGATGAGAATGTCTCAGATGACAAACGAACTGACATCATATTCATTAAGTACCACCGCATATGTTCAATTGTTCGGATTACCAGAATATAGTTCATTTCCCCCTACCTATTGATGTTCCCAGAATCTCTATGTTAACTCAGGGTTTTGCAAATGTAACCTCAGTAGGGTAGAGAGAGGAAAAAAGGGGGGAAGAGGTATTTATGACCTTCCCCCCAGGCCAATGTAATCACGTAGTGCAATATTCAATTATTATGTTTTTCAGATTGTATTCCTTTTGAATTATTACATTGATATGGACTTTGTTTATATACATTACAAAAGTTGTACTTTAAATGCACATGTGTAATAGCATCCTTTTTTACATGTATTTCAATTTGTGGGATGCTGCAGTTTTGCAAATTATTTATTTTTCTTTGATATGGTGCAATATATTTTATTATGCTGTTCAGATTGTATTCGTTTTGAATGGTTAGATTTATATGCATTTTGTTTATATACATTACATTTTTTACTTTAAATGCAAATGTTTAAATGCATTAATTATCATAACAAACCAATGCATTTGTAAATACATTGTTGTAAATACAAGGAGCTGGAATGCCCAACACGTATGGTGAGAAAAAGTTAGGACAATTCTCCGTGGCATGTGGCTGAATGGACAACGTCTCTGTCTGGTACCCAGCAAGAATTATTCAGTTTGTGGGCAGTTAGACATTTTTTTAGACACAGTTGAGTAGCCTACAATGCTTATATGAAAATCTAATCTGGCACGCAGATCTTTTGTAAATTGTCACTCAAATGAAAAGGGTTGCTGACCCCCTGGTATAGCCTATATAAATCCCCCAAGTGGAACGGCACATATAGTGTACTATGCAGCAGCATCGTCTCGTGCACTTCCCACCAAGATTGTTGCCCTGCATTCAGAGATGTTCCTTATAATGTGTGTGCCCGGCTCATTCTTGTATATGCCTGTCTGCATTGTTCTCCAGGGAAGCAAAACATCTGGGTGCTCATTATGTACAAAAACAGGCCTACATCCACACTAGAGCTAAATAACTTAGCTATATTTAATGACTTTTTGCCAGCAGGATTGATTTGTTAAAACATCTCATTTAATTCAGGAAGATGGAGAAGCAAGATAGAGCGAGAGGTAGAAATGCATCATACCAGAGGCAGTTAGGTTCAGGTAGGGTTTAAGTATATAGGCAAAGGACAATGATGAAGTAGGCCCACAGTAAGATTTTTTTTAACATTTAACCCAACTAAATAATCATTAATGATTTACATTATCTCAATTACCATTCTGTCACTGGATAACAATCCACATTTGCTATGTAGCCTATAATTGTTATTGTTTTTTAGGCCAAAATTGGTGAAATTCTCTAAATAGCAAGTTGTTCAGTGTGTTTATTTTAATAGCAATATGCCTACATGGCATTAGAAGAAATAAAAGTGCAGACTACAGATGGCTATGTCAGTCTGCTAATACAGGACTGGTATAGGCCCAGTGTACTACTTTTGTCCATTTTTGAATAATATACAGTACAAGTCAAACGTTTAGACACAGCTACTCATTACATTGTATTTCTTTATTTGTACTATTATTCATCATTGTAAAATAATAGTGACGACATCAAAACTATGAAATAACACATATAGAATCAAGTAGTAACCAAGAAAGTGTTAAACGAAACAAAATATATTTTCTTTCGGAGGTTCTTCAAAGCAGCCACCCTTTGCCTTAATGACAGCTTTGCACACTCTTGGCATTCTCTCAACAACCTTCATGAGATAGTCACCTGGAATGCGTTTCAATTAACTGGTGTGCCTTGTTAAAGGTTAATTTGTGGAATTTCTTTCCTTCTTAATGCGTTTGAGCCAATCAGTTGTGCTGTGCAATAGTAAGGGTGGTATACAGAAGATCACCCTAATTGGTAAAATACCAAGTTCAAATTATGGCAAGAAAAGCTCAAATAAGCAACGAAAATCATTACATTCCATTACTTTAAGACATGAAGGTCAGTCACATTTCAAGAAATATGAAGGTTTGTTCAAGTCCAGTCAATCGTTATCAATCGCTATGATTTAACTGGCTCTCATGAGGACCACCACAGGAAAGAAAGACCCAGAATTACCTCTGCAGTTACGAGTCTCAGAAATTGCAGCCCTTATAAATGCTTCACAGAGTTCAAGTAACAGACACATCTTACCATCCTCTGTTCAGAGGAGACTCATGAATCAGGCCTTCATGGTCGAATTGCTGCAAAGAAACCACTACTAAAGGACACCATTGAGAATAAGAGACTTGATTGTGCCAAGAAACACCAACAATGGAAATTAGACCGGTTGAAATCTGTCCTTTGGCCTGATGAGTTTAAATTTGGCTCCAACCGCTGTGTCTTTGTAAGAGTAGGTGAATGGACAATCTGAGCATGCGTGGTTCCCACCGTGAAGCATGGAGGAGGAGGTGTGATGGTGTGCGGTTGCTTTGCTGATGTCACGTTCAGTGATTTATTTAGAATTCAAGGCACCAGCATGCTACCACAGCATTCTGCAGCAATACGCCATCCCATCTGGCTTATGCTTAGTGGGACTATCATATGTTTTTCAACAGGACAATGACCCAACACACCTCCAGGCTGTGTAAGGGCTATTTTACCAAGGAGAGTGATGGCGTGCTGCATCAGTTGACCTGGCCTCCACAATCACCCGAACTCAACCAAATTGAGATGTTTTGTGATGAGTCTGACCGCAGAGTGAAGGAAAAGCAGCCAACAAGTGCTCAGGATATGTGGGAACTCCTTCAAGACTGCTGGAAAAGCATTCCTCGTGAAGCTGGTTGAGAGAATGCCAAGAGTGTGCAAATCTGACATCAAGGCAAAGGGTGGTTACTTTGAAGAATCCAAAATATGTTTTGATTTGTTTAAAACGCTTTTTGAGTTGCTACATGATTCCATATGTGTTATATCATAGTTTTGATGTCTTCACTATAATTCTACAATTTAGAAAATAGTAAAAATAAGGAACAACCCTTGAATGAGTAGGTGTGTCCACACTTTGACTGGTAATGTTTATTTTTTATTCGGGGGAGTTCTGCAACACCCTCAGCACGGTTGTGCTGGTAACAAACAGTAAATGATTACAGTTACAGGTTTTGTGTAATCCTTTACTTGTAACGGATTACATGTAACATCCCAACCCCGATTACATCCCAGCCCTGATCCTGGGAAGGTCATCTGCTGGCCGACAGATTGCCTGGAGGCGCTGGGGAAGCAAAGAGGTATCAATATACGTACAATCAAGTAGCAGAAAAAGTAATCTTCAAAATCTATCTCAGAATAGCTCAGAAACACATAGACAAGCGTTATTGATCAGAATGTCATAATTCATTTGATTCATGCATTTAATGCAACACTAAGTAGTTTTTCACACGAGTGCTAAATATTCAAGATAATATCTAAAATGCCACTTACATGCCAGAATGTCCCTTGTCCTCGGTACAGTTTGTAGACCATGGTGATGGGAATGAGAGAGAGGGAGGACATAGCCAGGAACCAGCCCAGCCCATAAGCCCACCACGGGTACACATAGGTGTTGTTGAACTTCAGAGGGCTGTACTTCAGCAGTGAGAACACAAATGTTCCCTGGAAGAGGAAAAAGATGCCCGAAATATGTTGTTTTGTCTTATCACTTGTCTTGTTTGATATTAACAGCACAAGGTTCTGAAAGCAACTGCATTGTGAAATAATATCCGTAAATGTAAGTAAAATCATGATGAAAATGCACTTGACTTAAACTCACTGTGCACATAGTAGGGGTGATGTATAGCCAACAGTACTTCACCAGAGAGGAGGGCCTGTAGCCAATCATATCCTCTATGTTGTCACAGAAACGTTCAGCACCTTGGACAGAGACATATAGGGGGTACTCATGAACAGTTTCCTTGTTGTTAAAAGGATAGTTGAAGGAACTATAAGTATGAACTACTATTTACAAAATGGAATTTCCCCATTCATACCATATATCCATCCAATACTGAAAGATTGGCATATGGAGAGGAGTAGCAGAGTGGCACCACTGCACACATAATGATCAAACAGCTGTATGATGTAGAGGCCACCCTGCAGAGAAATAGACATTCATTATTCAATAGACATGTTATTGATATGTGTTTTTACAGTTTAACAGAGACCCTCCTCTACCTGTTCACACAGCAGAAACTTTTTGAGAGCATGTGTGACCTGTGTCTGGGACCTCTCACCTCTGTGACCATGATGAGTCCGACCAGGCAGCAGCAACAGCAGATGAGCAGCAGCAGTAGCTCCCTCCGGTGGCCCTTTCTGAGGACGTTGGGGTAGACATCCGTTACCGAGGTCATAAGGCTCTCAAGGCCGACAAACTGGGGAACATGACAGAAGAGAGAGAGGGCAGTGTACATGAGAGGGTAAGGTACAGGGAAGAACACAGCAGGACACCGAGGTGGAGGGAGGGTAAGGTACAGGGAAGAACACAGCAGGACACCGAGGTGGAGGGAGGGTAAGGTGCAGGGAAGAACACAGCAGGACACCCAGGTGGAGGGAGGGTAAGGTGCAGGGAAGAACACAGCAGGACAGCCAGGTGGAGGGAGGGTAAGGTGCAGGGAAGAACACAGCAGGACACCCAGGTGGAGGGAGGGTAAGGTGCAGGGAAGAACACAGCAGGACACCGAGGTGGAGGGAGGGTAAGGTACAGGGAAGAACACAGCAGGACACCGAGGTGGAGGGAGGGTAAGGTGCAGGGAAGAACACAGCAGGACACCGAGGTGGAGGGAGGGTAAGGTACAGGGAAGAACACAGCAGGACACCCAGGTGGAGGGAGGGTAAGGTACAGGGAAGAACACAGCAGGACACCGAGGTGGAGGGAGGGTAAGGTGCAGGGAAGAACACAGCAGGACACCCAGGTGGAGGGAGGGTAAGGTGCAGGGAAGAACACGGCAGGACACCCAGGTGGAGGGAGGGTAAGGTACAGGGAAGAACACAGCAGGACACCCACGTGGAGGGAGGGTAAGGTACAGGGAAGAACACAGCAGGACACCGAGGTGGAGGGAGGGTAAGGTACAGGGAAGAACACAGCAGGACACCCACGTGGAGGGAGGGTAAGGTACAGGGAAGAACACAGCAGGACACCGAGGTGGAGGGAGGGTAAGGTGCAGGGAAGTACACAGCAGGACACCCAGGTGGAGGGAGGGTAAGGTACAGGGAAGAACACAGCAGGACACCCAGGTGGAGGGAGGGTAAGGTACAGGGAAGAACACAGCAGGACACCCAGGTGGAGGGAGGGTAAGGTACAGGGAAGAACACAGCAGGACACCCAGGTGGAGGGAGGGTAAGGTACAGGGAAGAACACAGCAGGACACCCAGGTGGAGGGAGGGTAAGGTACAGGGAAGAACACAGCAGGACACCGAGGTGGAGGGAGGGTAAGGTACAGGGAAGAACACAGCAGGACACCCAGGTGGAGGGAGGGTAAGGTACAGGGAAGAACACAGCAGGATACCCAGGTGGAGGGAGGGTAAGGTGCAGGGAAGAACACAGCAGGAAACCCAGGTGGAGGGAGGGTAAGGTACAGGGAAGAACACAGCAGGACACCGAGGTGGAGGGAGGATAAGGTACAGGGAAGAACACAGCAGGACACCGAGGTGGAGGGAGGGTAAGGTGCAGGGAAGAACACAGCAGGACACCCAGGTGGAGGGAGGGTAAGGTGCAGGGAAGAACACAGCAGGACAGCCAGGTGGAGGGAGGGTAAGGTGCAGGGAAGAACACAGCAGGACACCTAGGTGGAGGGAGGGTAAGGTGCAGGGAAGAACACAGCAGGACACCGAGGTGCAGGGAGGGTAAGGTACATTGAAGAACACAGCAGGACACCGAGGTGGAGGGAGGGTAAGGTACAGGGAAGAACACAGCAGGACACCGAGGTGGAGGGAGGGTAAGGTACAGGGAAGAAAACAGCAGGACACCCAGGTGGAGGGAGGGTAAGGTACAGGGAAGAACACAGCAGGACACCCAGGTGGAGGGAGGGTAAGGTACAGGGAAGAACACAGCAGGACACCCAGGTGGAAGGAGGGTAAGGTACAGGGAAGAACACAGGTAGGACACTGAGGTGGAGGGAGGGTAAGGTGCAGGGAAGAACACAGCAGGACACCCAGGTGGTGGGAGGGTAAGGTGCAGGGAAGAACACAGCAGGACACCTAGGTGGAGGGAGGGTAAGGTGCAGGGATGAACACAGCAGGACACCGAGGTGGAGGGAGGGTAAGGTACATTGAAGAACACAGCAGGACACCGAGGTGGAGGGAGGGTAAGGTACAGGGAAGAACACAGCAGGACACCCAGGTGGAGGGAGGGTAAGGTACAGGGAAGAACACAGCAGGACACCCAGGTGGAAGGAGGGTAAGGTACAGGGAAGAACACAGGTAGGACACTGAGGTGGAGGGAGGGTAAGGTGCAGGGAAGAACACAGCAGGACACCCAGGTGGAAGGAGGGTAAGGTACAGGGAAGAACACAGGTAGGACACTGAGGTGGAGGGAGGGTAAGGTGCAGGGAAGAACACAGCAGGACACCCAGGTGGTGGGAGGGTAAGGTGCAGGGAAGAACACAGCAGGACACCCAGGTGGAGGGAGGGTAAGGTGCAGGGAAGAACACAGCAGGACACCGAGGTGCAGGGAGGGTAAGGTACAGGGAAGAACACAGCAGGACACCGAGGTGGAGGGAGGGTAAGGTACAGGGAAGAACACAGCAGGACACCGAGGTGGAGGGAGGGTAAGGTACAGGGAAGAACACAGCAGGACACCGAGGTGGAGGGAGGGTAAGGTGCAGGGAAGAACACAGCAGGACACCCAGGTG
The DNA here is from genome assembly GCF_023373465.1 of Oncorhynchus keta. Lineage (NCBI taxonomy): Eukaryota > Metazoa > Chordata > Actinopteri > Salmoniformes > Salmonidae > Oncorhynchus > Oncorhynchus keta. The sequence continues at coordinate 8,871,332 of NC_068422.1, forward strand.
GAGGGAGGGTAAGGTGCAGGGAAGAACACAGCAGGACAGCCAGGTGGAGGGAGGGTAAGGTGCAGGGAAGAACACAGCAGGACACCCAGGTGGAGGGAGGGTAAGGTGCAGGGAAGAACACAGCAGGACACCGAGGTGGAGGGAGGGTAAGGTACAGGGAAGAACACAGCAGGACACCGAGGTGGAGGGAGGGTAAGGTGCAGGGAAGAACACAGCAGGACACCGAGGTGCAGGGAGGGTAAGGTACAGGGAAGAACACAGCAGGACACCCAGGTGGAGGGAGGGTAAGGTACAGGGAAGAACACAGCAGGACACCAGGTGGAGGGAGGGTAAGGTGCAGGGAAGAACACAGCAGGACACCCAGGTGGAGGGAGGGTAAGGTGCAGGGAAGAACACGGCAGGACACCCAGGTGGAGGGAGGGTAAGGTACAGGGAAGAACACAGCAGGACACCCACGTGGAGGGAGGGTAAGGTACAGGGAAGAACACAGCAGGACACCGAGGTGGAGGGAGGGTAAGGTACAGGGAAGAACACAGCAGGACACCCAGGTGGAGGGAGGGTAAGGTACAGGGAAGAACACAGCAGGACACCGAGGTGGAGGGAGGGTAAGGTGCAGGGAAGTACACAGCAGGACAGGACCCAGGTGGAGGGAGGGTAAGGTACAGGGAAGAACACAGCAGGACACCCAGGTGGAGGGAGGGTAAGGTACAGGGAAGAACACAGCAGGACACCCAGGTGGAGGGAGGGTAAGGTACAGGGAAGAACACAGCAGGACACCCAGGTGGAGGGAGGGTAAGGTACATGGAAGAACACAGCAGGACACCCAGGTGGAGGGAGGGTAAGGTACAGGGAAGAACACAGCAGGACACCGAGGTGGAGGGAGGGTAAGGTACAGGGAAGAACACAGCAGGACACCCAGGTGGAGGGAGGGTAAGGTACAGGGAAGAACACAGCAGGATACCCACGTGGAGGGAGGGTAAGGTGCAGGGAAGAACACAGCAGGAAACCCAGGTGGAGGGAGGGTAAGGTACAGGGAAGAACACAGCAGGACACCGAGGTGGAGGGAGGATAAGGTACAGGGAAGAACACAGCAGGACACCGAGGTGGAGGGAGGGTAAGGTGCAGGGAAGAACACAGCAGGACACCCAGGTGGAGGGAGGGTAAGGTGCAGGGAAGAACACAGCAGGACAGCCAGGTGGAGGGAGGGTAAGGTGCAGGGAAGAACACAGCAGGACACCTAGGTGGAGGGAGGGTAAGGTGCAGGGAAGAACACAGCAGGACACCGAGGTGCAGGGAGGGTAAGGTACAGGGAAGAACACAGCAGGACACCGAGGTGGAGGGAGGGTAAGGTACAGGGAAGAACACAGCAGGACACCGAGGTGGAGGGAGGTAAGGTACAGGGAAGAAAACAGCAGGACACCCAGGTGGAGGGAGGGTAAGGTACAGGGAAGAACACAGCAGGACACCCAGGTGGAGGGAGGGTAAGGTACAGGGAAGAACACAGCAGGACACCCAGGTGGAAGGAGGGTAAGGTACAGGGAAGAACACAGGTAGGACACTGAGGTGGAGGGAGGGTAAGGTGCAGGGAAGAACACAGCAGGACACCCAGGTGGTGGGAGGGTAAGGTGCAGGGAAGAACACAGCAGGACAGCTAGGTGGAGGGAGGGTAAGGTGCAGGGATGAACACAGCAGGACACCGAGGTGCAGGGAGGGTAAGGTACAGTGAAGAACACAGCAGGACACCGAGGTGGAGGGAGGGTAAGGTACAGGGAAGAACACAGCAGGACACCCAGGTGGAGGGAGGGTAAGGTACAGGGAAGAACACAGCAGGACACCCAGGTGGAAGGAGGGTAAGGTACAGGGAAGAACACAGGTAGGACACTGAGGTGGAGGGAGGGTAAGGTGCAGGGAAGAACACAGCAGGACACCCAGGTGGAAGGAGGGTAAGGTACAGGGAAGAACACAGGTAGGACACTGAGGTGGAGGGAGGGTAAGGTGCAGGGAAGAACACAGCAGGACACCCAGGTGGAGGGAGGGTAAGGTGCAGGGAAGAACACAGCAGGACACCCAGGTGGAGGGAGGGTAAGGTGCAGGGATGAACACAGCAGGACACCGAGGTGCAGGGAGGGTAAGGTACATTGAAGAACACAGCAGGACACCGAGGTGGAGGGAGGGTAAGGTACATTGAAGAACACAGCAGGACACCGAGGTGGAGGGAGGGTAAGGTACAGGGAAGAACACAGCAGGACACCGAGGTGGAGGGAGGGTAAGGTACAGGGAAGAACACAGCAGGACACCCAGGTGGAGGGAGGGTAAAGTGCAGGGAAGAACACAGCAGGACACCCACGTGGAGGGAGGATAAGGTGCAGGGAAGAACACAGCAGGACACCCAGGTGGATGGAGGGAGGGTAAGGTACAGGGAAGAACACAGCAGGACACCCAGGTGGAGGGAGGGTAAGGTGCAGGGAAGAACACAGCAGGACACCCAGGTGGAGGGAGGGTAAGGTACAGGGAAGAACACAGCAGGACACCCATGTGGAGGGAGGGTAAGGTACAGGGAAGAACACAGCAGGACACCCACGTGGAGGGAGGGTAAGGTGCAGGGAAGAACACAGCAGGACAGCCAGGTGGAGGGAGGGTAAGGTGCCGGGAAGAACCGAGCAGGATACACAGGGGTAGGGCGTGGTGGGTATTGAGCTCTAACCTGGCTGTCCAATCCTAGCAGGATGATCATGGTGAAGAAACACACGGCCCAGAACTGAGGACAGGGGAGCAGGGACACTGCCTGCGGGTACACTATGAACACCAGGCCAGGACCTGCAGCAGATAGCAACAAAACAAAACGTTACAGAATACTCTACGTGTACCTCTGTTACATTGCATTAGAGACTTACCTGACTCAGCTACCATAGAGATGTCCACACCCTGTTCTCCAGCCATATAACCCAGGATGGAAAAAATAGCAAAACCAGACAGGAAGCTGGTCCCACTGTTCAACAAGCACAGGTAGAAGGAGTCTCTGCAAGGCACAAAACAGTCTTCAACATACAGTGCATTTGGAAAGTATTCAGAGCCCCTGACTTTTTCCACATTTTGTTGTGTTAACAGCCTTATTCTAAAATGTATTATATAAAAAATGTTCCTCATCAATCTACACACAATACCAAATAATGACAAAGCGAAAAACAGTTTTAGACATTTTTGCAAATGTACTAGAAATAAAAAACAGAAAATACCTTATTTACATAAGTAGTCAGAACCTCTGCTATGAGACTCGGAAAATTGAGCCCAGGTGCATCCTGTTTCCATTGATCATCCTTGAGATATTTCTACAACTTGATTGGAGTCCACATGTGGTAAAATCAATTGTTTTGACATAATATGAAAGGCACACACCTGTCTATGTAATGTCCCAAAGCTGAGAGTGCATGTCAAAGCAAAAACCAAGCCATGAGGCCCGAAGGAATTGTCCGTAGAGCTCCGAGACACTATTGTGTCGAGACACAGATCTGAGGAAAGGAACCAAACAATTTGTGCAGCATGGAACGGCCCCAAGAACACAGTGGCCTATATCATTCTTAAACGGAAGAAGTTTGGAACCACTAACACTCTTTCAGAGAGATCCTTGATGAAAACCTACTCCAGAGTGCTCAGGACCTCAGACTGGGGCGAAGGTTCACCTTTCAACAGGACAACAGCCCTAAGCACACAGCCAAGACACTGCAGGAGTGACTTCGGGACAAAGCTTGGACTAGCCCAGCCAGAGCTTGGACTTTGACCCGATTGAACATCTCTGGGGAGACCTGAAAACAGCTGTGCAGCGACACTCCCCATCCAACCTGACAGAGCTTGAGGATCTGCAGAGGAGAATGGGAGAAACTCCCCAAATGCATGTGTCCCAAGCTGGTGGCGTCATATCCAAAAAGACTCAGGCCTATAATGGCTGCCAAAGGTGCTTCAATAAGAGTAAAGTGTGTGAATACTTATGGAAATGTACAATTTCATTTTTTTTTTTTTTTTTTTTTTTTTTTTTTTTTATACATTTACAATAATGTCTAAAAACCAGTTTTTCTTTGTCATTATGGGGTATTAGGTGTAGATTGACGAGGGATTTTTTTATCATCCATTTTAGAATAATGCTCTAAGGTAACAAAGTGTGGAAAAAGTCAAGGGGTCTGAGTACTTTCCGAATGCACTGTCTTAGTTCTCAATTCTCGTTCATATTATGTTTGAATACTCTTTCATATTAGGTCTCAATCCTCTTTTACACACTATTGTAATTGGTGAAGGTCTAAAAATATTTAAATTTAGGGAATTAACATTTAGCCCCAGGTAATGCCTTGTCAGGGCATGTTGTGCCGTGACTCTTCTAGGCGTAGCTGAATGAGATGACTATGCATTTAAGGGATTGGATGTATCACATCCGATCCATCCGATCCATCCGATCCAGCCGAGCCATCCGATCCATCCGAGCCATCCGATCCATCCGATCCATCCAATCCATCCGAGCCATCCGATCCATCTGATCCAGCCGAGCCATCCAAGCCATCCGATCCATCCGAGCCATCCGATCCATCTGAGCCATCCGATCCATCCGAGCCATCCGATCCATCCGATCCATCCGAGCCATCCGATCCATCCGATCCAGCCGAGCCATCCGAGCCATCCGATCCATCCGAGCCATCCTATCCATCCGAGCCATCCGATCCATCCGAGCCATCCGATCCATCCGAGCTATCCGATCCATCCGATCCATCCGAGCCATCCGATCCATCCGATCCAGCCGAGCCATCCAAGCCATTCGATCCATCCGAGCCATCCGATCCATCCGAGCCATCCGATCCATCCGAGCCATCCGATCCATCCGAGCCATCCGATCCATCCGAGCCATCCGATCCATCCGATCCATCCGAGCCATCCGATCCATCCGATCCAGCCGAGCCATCCGATCCATCCGAGCCATCCGATCCATCCGAGCCATCCGATCCATCGGAGCCATCCGATCCATCCGATCCATCCGATCCATCCGAGCCATCCGATCCATCCGATCCAGCCGAGCCATCCAAGCCATCTTATCCATCCGAGCCATCCGATCCATCCGAGCCATCCGATCCATCGGAGCCATCCGATCCATCCGATCCATCCGATCCATCTGATCCATCCGATCCATCCGAGCCATCCAAGCCATCCGATCCATCCGAGCCATCCGATCCATCCGATCCATCCGATCCATCCGAGCCATCCAAGCCATCCGATCCATCCGAGCCATCCGATCCATCCGATCCATCCGAGCCATCCGAGCCATCCGAGCCATGCAAGCCAGTGTAGATTTTCCTTTCTAAGTGTTCTATTCCTCCATGCTTAATTAACCAGGTGTGCATTTTTTACATCTTCAGACCAGTTAGCACCACGGAATGAGCCATCTATGCAAGATCTTCACTGTGACAAATTAATACTGTGTATTTTAAATCAAACCCACACCCTAAAACTGAAGACTCACTTGTAACAGTTGTTGTTGTATTTGTTGTAGCTTCCGAGAGAAGTCAGGTATCCCAGGCATATGGCGTAAGAAAAAAATACCTGGGTTCCTGCATCCATCCAAACCTTATTGAACACAAATAGGAGTTCAACTCAAGTCATAAACGGAACATTCAAGAATCAAAACAGAAATGTATTCCGGTAAGATGTGATGAGATTGAAGAAGGACTTAGATGGCAGGTTTCCTGGACACTGATTGAGCATACTTCTGAAGGATGTGCAATGGAAATGTTCAATTTAAAATGTTTTTTATTCCCGGCCGATGCTCTATCTGCGTCCGGGAAACTGGCTCATAAATTTACACTACGCATAATACCTGTGGATCAGCAAGCCGTGTAGCATTGGGATACATGTAGTAGAAGATGCCATCTATAGCTCCAGGTAGGGTCACTCCTCGGACGAATAGCACCATTAGCATGACATAGGGGAACGTTGCCGTGAAGCACGCTGCCTAGGAATAAATAGTACAGGTATAACACAGAACAACACAATATTGATATTACCGGTATTACCATAGCAACTAGCAGGTATTACCGTACCAACGAGCATGTATTACCGTACCAACTAGCATGTATTACCATAGCAACTAGCATGTATTACCATAGGAACTAGCAGGTATTACTGTACCAACTAGCAGATATTACCGTACCAACTAGCAGGTATTACCGTACCAACTAGCAGTTATTATTGTACCAAATAGCATGTATTACCATAGCAACTAGCATGTATTACCATAGCAACTAGCAGGTATTAATGTACCAAATAGCAGGTATTACCGTACCAACTAGCAGATATTACCGTACCAACTAGCAGGTATTACCGTACCAACTAGCAGTTATTATCGTAGCAACTAGCAGGTATACCAAATAGGATGTATTACCATAGCAACTAGCACGTATTACAATAGCAGATAATACCGTACCAACTAGCAGGTATTACCGTACCAACTAGTAGTTATTATTGTACCAAATAGCATGTATTATCATAGAAACTAGCATGTATTACCGTAGCAACTAGCAGGTATTACTGTACCAACTAGCAGGTATTACCGTACCAACTAGCAAATATTACCGTACCAACTAGCAGGTATTACCGTACCAACTAGCAGTTATTATCATACCAACTAACAAGTATTATCATAGCAACTAGCAGGTATTACCATACCAAGTGGTATCTATTCCGATACCAATGTTGTGGAAATGCTTACACAGGGACACTCAAAGTCAATCTTAAGTTAATCATTGTTTATTGTCAGCATGCTGGAGAGGTTCCAACAAACTTGATGCACCATAGTGAACATCTCACGGGGCAGTCCAGTTTAGTTCCCTTGTATACTGGTTACAGACATGTTACATAGGCACAGTTCATAGAGTTGGTTCTGGCAAGTGTCTGGCACCGTCTCATATCTTAACTTAAAGAACACCTTCTGGGCATTCTGCCAAATAGTCTAGGAGGAGGTCATGACCCATGAGGAGGTCCCCTGATGACTTGTGGCTGTGCTAGCTCGTGTCCACTCTGCAGAGCTGCGTCCAGGACAATATTCGTGATGAATAACGTTAACCTGCTACGGACCCATACATCTCACCAAGTAGGGTACAGCTACAGCAAATATTACACCTCTGTGTTTTGTTGTTGTTGATTTCCTTTTCTTTTTTACCTTTGATTTATAGATTGATTGAGATTGGAACGATACATGTGTTCAGTCTCACCTTTCCTGTAGACCTCACTCCTTTCCAGATACAGAAGTAGCAGATGGCCCAGGACAGCAGAAGGCACAGAGCCAGCTCCCATCTAATGCCTCCAAGTGATTCTATTCCATCCGATATCCGCAGCACTCGCCGCCTGTGAGGAGAAAAGGTAGACACTGCAAAACATTTCGTCACCAAAATAAAATGTATCTGATATAAATATATTGTAGCCTATTGTAATTTATTGTATGCACTTAGAATAATTATGTCAACATTGTTTGAGGCAAAAATCTAATCATGAAAGATGTCATGGTTAAAAACAAAGCATTATTATAGAATTACTTACTGCCAAAACTCTACAACTGAAGATGACGTATTCAGAAGAGGACCAGTCCAATTGCTGGTTACATTATTGGTACCAAATGTGACACACGCATCTGAAATACATTGAAGTCTATTTGTAGCAAGTTAAAAGTTGACAGTTTGGTACCAAACGTGAGGCAAGGATCTGAAATATATGGAAGTTGAGTTGAAGCAGGGAAGAAAAAAAAGGGGGTTCTACTAAATTAACATATGGAATTGTTTTTAAGATGGTCATACCATGGATCATTTAGATATTTGATTTTAAAATGTTTGACCCCTGTAGGTATGAAAAAATATATTTTAAAGTTATTTGATAAAATATTGATTTTGGCCTTGAATAACATATTAATAAATGCACTGTATGTGTCATGGACTCCAGGGAATCACAGATTATAAAAGGAAAGCCAGCCAAATTGCGTACACTGACATTTTACTCCCGGACAAGCTAAGCACCTTCTTCGCTCGCTTTGAGGACGACATAGGCTGCTCTCAAGGACTGTGAGCTCTCCTTCTCCGCGGCCGACGTGAATAAGACATTTAAGCGCGTTAACCCTACCAAGGCTGCCGGCCCAGACGGCATCCCTAGCCATGTCCTCAGAGCATGCGCAGACCAGCTGGCTGAAGTGTTTACGGACATATTTAATCTCTCCCTATCCCAGTCTGCTGTCTCCAATTGCTTCAAGATGTCCACCATTGTTCTTGTGCCCAATAAAGTGAAGGTAACTGGTGGGACTGATTAAAAACAATGACGAGACAGCCTACAGGGAGGAGGTGAGGTCACTGGTGGAGGGGAGCCAGGAAAATAGCCTAACCCTCAACGCCAACCAAATGAAAAAGCTGATTGTGGACTTCAGGCAACTGCACTGTCCACAACCGCAGGGCTCTCCAGAGGGTGGTGCGGTCAGCACAACGGTCAGCACAACGCATCAGTGGGATTACACTGACTGCCCTTCAAGACATCTTCAGCACCCGGTGTCACAGGAAGGCCAAAATCATCAAGGACTTTAGCCAGGTGAGCCACGGTCTACTCACCCCGCTATTATATTGAAGGCAAGGTCAGCTCAGGTGCTTCAAAGCTGGGACCGAGACACTGAAAAACAGCTCCTATCTCAAGTTCATCAGACTTTTAAATAGCCATCACTAGCCGGCCTCCACCCGATACCTGGCCACGTGTCATGAAAAAAACTTCCCAGCGTGAAATAGTTCCTAATAGTTCTGATTGTGATGTCATGTTGTAAAGATTTTCACAGCGTGAAACTGGTCCTAGTCAGTAATTGCATGCATGTCTCTGTGGATGGCTGAGCTCCTGCAGATGTTTCTCTCACATCCCCTCACCCTTGATTTAGGTAATTATTGAACTAACTAACATACTGTATGAACTGTCAATCAAAAACGTAGCGGCCAAGTCTTTGCAATCATAAAAAAATCTCTCCTCACATCAACCCTGAGCACTTTGACGCATGAGTCCGGGTGTTTATATGCTGACCTCACGCCTCAACAATCTTCTGATTGGTCAGTGTCAAAACTTCTGACCACCATTGATTGGCAGATGTGTGAAGCAAATGCGCGTGCCCAAATAACAATTTTTAGAGGTCGAGGGAGGGTGTGAGAGAAACATCTGCACGAGCTCAGCCATCCACGCAAAAGGACGAGCTCAGCCATCCACATAAAGAGACGAGCTCGGCCATCCACATGAAGAGACGATCTCGGCCATCCACATAAAGAGACGAGCTCGGCCATCCACATAAAGAGGAGAGCTCCGCCATCCACATAAAGAGACGAACTCGGCCATCCACTTAAAGAGACGAGCTCGGCCATCCACATAAAGAGCTCGGCCATCCACATAAAGAGACGAGCTCGGCCATCCACATAAAGAGACGAGCTCCGCCATCCACATAAAAAAGACGATCCACATAAAGACGAGCGGCCATCCACATAAAGAGACGAGCTCGGCCATCCACATAAAGAGCTCGGCCATCCACATAAAGAGACGAGCTCGGCCATCCACATAAAGAGACGATCTCGGCCATCCACATAAAGAGACGAGCTCGGCCATCCACATAAAGAGACGAGCTCGGCCATCCACATAAAGAGACGAGCTCGGCCATCCACATAAAGAGACGAGCTCGGCCATCCACATAAAGAGACGAGCTCGGCCATCCACATAAAGATACGAGCTCGGCCATCCACATAAAGAGGCGAGATCAGCCATCCACATAAAGAGGCGAGCTCCACCATCCACATAAAGAGGCGAGCTCAGCCATCCACATAAAGAGGCGAGCTCCACCATCCACATAAAGAGGCTAGCTCACCATCCACATAAAGAGACGAGCTCAGCCATCCACATAAAGAGGCGAGCTCCGCCATCCACATAAAGAGGCGAGCTCAGCCATCCACATAAAGAGGCGAGCTCTGCCATCTACATAAAAAGACGAACTCGGCCATCTACTTAAAGAGACAAGCTCGGCCATCCACATAAAGAGATGCACATGCAATTATTGAACTGGGAACATTTTCACGTTGGGAAAAATATTATATAATATAAAATCACATACAATGTGATTTTCTGGATTTTTGTTTTAGATTCCGTCTCTCACAGTTGAAGTGTACCTATGATAAAAATGACATACCTCTACATGCTTTGTAAGTAGGACAACCTGCCAAATTGGCAGTGTATCAAATACTTGTTCTCCCCACTGTGTGTGTGTGTGTGTGTGTATGTACAGTATATATATACACACGCACACGCACACACACACACACACACACACACACACACACACACACACACACACACACACACACACACACACACACACACACACACACACACACACACACACACACACACACCAGTCAGAAGTTTTATAACACCTACTAATGCAAGGATGTTTCTTTATTTGTACTTTTCTCTAAATTGTAGAATAATAGTGTAGACATCAAACTATGACATAACATATATGGAATCACGTAGTAACCAAAAAGTGTTAAACAAATAAAAATATATGAGGTTGGGTGATTGTGGAGGCCAGGTCATCTGATGCAGCACCCCATCACTCTCTGTCTTGGTCAAATAGCCCTTACACACCCTGGAGGTGTGTTGGGTAATTGTCCTGCTGAAAAAAAGATGATAGTCCCACTACGCGCAAACCAGATGGGATGGCGTATCGCTGCAGACTGCTGTGGTAGCCGTGCTGGTTAAGTGTGCCTTGAATTCTAAATAAATCAGTGCCAGTGTCACCATAAAAGCCCCCCAACACCATCACACCTCCTCCTCCATGCTTCACGGTGGGAACAACACATGCAGAGGTAATCCGTTCACCTACACTGCGTCTCACAAAGACACGGCGGTTTGAACCAAATATCTCAAATTTTGACTCATAAGAGCAAAGGACAGATTTCGAATGGTCTAATGTCCGTAGATCGTGTTTCTTGGCCCATGCAAGTATCTTCTTCTCAATGGTGTCCTTTAGTGGTGGTTTCCTTGAATCACAAAAAAAGTAAAAAATAGACAAATGTGGAAGGCTGACAGCTGGATGTGGTGGATTGAGACACAGCCAATGCAACAAACAAAAAACATATAACTAACTTAAACTGAATTATCTAAATGGGGATTGTTTAATTATATTACTCAGATTGACAGCTTCAAGTGGAATTGCAACATACTATCTCAATCCTCTCAAAGTAATTGACTCAAAAGCTAAATGTACACGAGTTAAATGTACAACACTATGTTTAACGCTTGTCTTGTTTTCAAAAAGAGAATACATTTGAATGTACTTAATTTTATCTGAACTTATTTTCAAGGACTAGTTTAAGATGTGGGTGTGTGTGAGACAAGGCTGTGACAGCCTGCAATGGCCAGCTCCGATACTATTCTCATGGTTCAGTCTTTTCCAGACCGTCAGAAGAGCCTTGCGCTAACACACTGACTGCTCATGATCTCTCCTCACGGAACAACCTGCAAACATTTAGGCATTTCTGTCTTTGAATTGCAGTGGTGGATGTTATTTATTATCAGCACTGTGCTTTGTAACATACAGTTGAAGTCGGAAGTTTACATACACTTAGGTTGGAGTCAATAAAACTCGATTTTCAACCACTCTACAAATTTCTTGTTAACTAACTATAGTTTTGTCAAGTCGGTTAGGACATCTACTTTGTGCATGACAAGCAATTTTACAGGCAGATTATTTCATTTAAAATTCACTGTATCACAATTCCAGTGGGTCAGAAACATGACTGTGACTGTGCCTTTAAACAGCTTGGAAAATTCCAGGAAATGACGTCATGGCTTTAGAAGCATCTGAGTAGCTAATTGTCAACATTTGAGTCAATTGGAGGTGTACCTGTGGATGTATTTCAAGGTCTAACATCAAACCCAGTGCCTCTTTGCTTGACATCATGGGACAATCAAAAGAAATCAGCCAAGAGCTCAGAAAAAAATGTAGACCTCCACAAGTCTGGTTCATCCTTGGGAGCAATTTCCAAATGCCTGAAGGTACCACGTTCATCTGTACAAACAATAGAACGCAAGTATAAACATCATGGGACCACACAGCCATCAAAAGGCTCACAGCCGTCAAACCGCTTATGTCTCTTAGAGAAGAACGGACTTTGGTGCGAAAAGTGCAAATCAATCCCAGAACAACAGCAAAGGAACTTGTGAGGATGCTGGAGGAAACAGGTACAAAAGTATCTATATCCACAGTAAAACGAGTCCTATATCGACATAACCTGAAAGGCCGCTCAGCAAGGAAGAAGAAACTGTTACAAACCCTCCATAAAAAAGCCAGACTACGGTTTGCAACTGCACATGGGGACAAAGATTGTACTTTTTGGAGAAATGTCCTCTGGTCTGATGAAACAAAAATAGAACTGTTTCACCATATTGACCATCGTTATGTTTGGAGGAAAATGGGGGAGGCTTGCAAGCCGAAGAACACCATCCCAACCGGGAAGCACGGTGGTGGCAGCATAATGTTGGAGGAGCGGCAGGTAGCCTAGTGGTTAGAGCGTTGGACTAGTAACCGAAAGGTTGAAAGTTCGAATCCCCGAGCTGACAATGTACAAATCTGTCGTTCTACCCCTGAACAGGCAGTTAACCCACTGTTCCTAGGCCGTCACTGAAAATAAGAATTTTTTCTTAACTGACTTGCCTGGTAAAATAAAAATAAAATGTTGTGTTTTTTTTTGCTGCACTTCACAAAATAAATGGCTTCATGAGGAAGAAAATTATGTGGATATATTGAAGCAACATCTCAAGACATCAGTCAGGAAGTTAAAGCTTGTTCGCAAATCGGTCTTCCAAATAGACAATGTCCCAAAGCATACTTTAAATGTGGCAAAATGGCTTAAGGACAACAAAATCAAGGTATTGGAGTGGCCATCACAAAGCCCTGACCTCAATACAATAGAAAATGTGTGGGCACAACTGAAAAAGCGTGTGCTTTTGTCATGGGGAATGGGCCCAAATTCACCCAATTTATTGTGGGAAGCTTGTGGAAGGCTACCCAAAATGTTTGACCTAAGTTAAGCGATTTAAAAGCAACGCTACCAAATGCTAACTGAGTGTATGTAAACTTCTCACCCACTGGGAATGTGATGAAAGAAATAAAAGTTGAAATAAATAATTCTCTCTACTATTACTCTGACATTTTACATTCTTAAAATAAAGTGCTAATCCCAACGGACCTAAAACAGGGATTTTTTATTAGGATTAAATGTCAGGAATTGTGAAAAACGCAGTTTAAATGTATTTGGCTAAGGTGTATGTAAACCTCCAACTTCAACTGTAACTAAGCTACAGAGGTAGTAGCTCCTGAAGGGAATATTGTAACCCATTAGCCTCCAATGTACTAACTGATAAAATTGCCATGAAGTTTCAGTTCAGCCACCAATATTGTAAATACCTGTGTTCCAGTCATTATTACAGTTGGCCCATGGCAGGTCAACAGTGAAGGATGAAAACAGGTAGTGGAAAGACCAGGCCAGGACCACAATGTAGGTCATACATCCATATATAGTGATCACCTGGGCGGCGTAGCCCAATCCTGATGAAGACAAGAACAGAAGCATAGCAGCATGCTCATAAAACCTAACAGGATATATGTTGGAAAATTAATGGAGCCCTATGTTACTGCATATTCATTACGGTCACTCAGCACTTGTTTGTTTTGCAGAACTCATATAGAAATGAATAAATGTGTCTCAGCACGGTTAAGGAACACCCTTCCTTGGGGCTTATAAAGTGTAATGCTGCCTTTAGATTAGAACTGAAAGTTTTCATTGCAGTGTGATTTATTTTACTTCACCAATGTTACAACTTTACAATCTGATGTAGCTAGCATAATGTTTAGACCAGGCTAGACAACATCTGCATTAAGACATCTGATAGATAAGATATGTGTGAAGCAATGATAAAAGTGTGTCACAATAACAATGTACCCTTGTGCACAGAACTGTACAGCAGTGGAGGCTCCTTAGAGGAGGAAGGGGAGGACCATCCTCCTCAGTGAATTCACATGTTTTGATGAAATCATACTAAATATATTAAAATGTCACCAAATAACTGATTGACACAATGTTTTGTAATGAACATGTACAGTAGACTCAGCAGCACTCAGTAGGGTAGCATCATGGTGAAGCTGGAGGACAGCTAGTTTCCATCTTCCTCTTGTTACATTTACTTCAATATGAAACCTAAGAGGCTTATGGTGCTCAACCCCTTCCATAGATTTACACAGTAATTATGACAACTTCTAGAGGATGTCCTTCAAACTGTCATTATGAACTGACATGTTGATCCACCCAAAGGATCTGAGAACAAATCTAGTAATGAAAACATAAGCTACAGCCAGCTAGCACTGCAGTGCATAAGATGTGGTAAGTAGTTGACTTACAGAAAGAGAAAGACAATAGTTGAACAGTTTTAAACAAATTCATTAATTCAAAAATGAAAGAAAAGCAAGATAGAAAGATACAGAGAGAGAGAGAGAGATATTTCATTGTATTGTTTTCACTTAGCTAGCGAATGAAGCTAGCTAGTTTAGCATACTCAAACAGAGAAGGATGCTATGTTACCTAGCTGGCCATGGCTTTCCAACATTGGAACTCTTCCAAGTCAAGGTAAGCTTTTGGTTGTATTAATTTATTGGACAGGGGCCCACCAGTGTAACTGCTAAACTGCTTTCTGACTGTAGACTGTCTTTCATGATTGTAGCGGGTTTAATGCATCAGTTCTAGTAGTTCTAGTTGACTATGACGTGACAAAGATGTAGGCTGTGTGTAGCGGTTAGCATCATGATAAGAAGGTTTTGCTTGTCACAGACAGCTGATGTGTAGTGCACTGAAGTCCACAAGCAACCTCATGCTGGCTATAGTTAAAATGTGACTATCATGTAGTAGGCTAAACCTATTGATGTTACATTGAACTGGGTGAATGGAATATGAATGACAGTCATCCAATATGCTGTAATTTAAATAAGAACATGCTCATAAAAAATATTGTCCTCCCTCATTTTAAACGGCACCGAACATCACTGCTGTACATCTATACTCAACACTGAGATCACTATGTAATTCAATGATCCTCACCTTCAAACAGCGGGCAGATCTTCCTCCAGCAGGTGATGCCCCCCTGGCTGGTGTACTGTCCAAGAGCCGTCTCCAGGATGAACAGAGGGATGCCACAAGTCACCAGGTACAGGATATACGGGATGAAGAAGGCACCTGCAGAACAAGCAGGATTCACAAAAAGTAGGCCTCTTTTGACTTTAACCATTAGTTGACTTTTGGGGGCCAGTGTGACAGGTTAGGTTTATTGGAAATAATTGACCTACAATAGAGGCAGGTAGGAAACAGGAGACAAAAGGGCTGTGAGACAGAGGTTTAATCCTAGACACATGAAAAGTGGGATGTACACGGAGTGTGCGGGGCAACAGAAAATGAACAGCAGAGGGGCTAAGGATTTTAGAGATGGGTAAAGGGCAGATGAAATGTGGGGAAAGTTTACTGGACTCCACCCGGATGGGCAGGTCCCGAGTGGAAAGCCATACCCTCTGCCCAAACGTGGAGCATGGGTCCGGTGGCGATCTGCCTGTCTACGATACCTGGATGTGGTCTTCAGAAGAGCAGCCCAGGCTATATTCCAGGTACGGCGACAACGGGGGACCAACATTTGGGAAGAGGATATGCTGACTTCTTGCTCATGGAAGAGCGGTGGCTGATATCCCAAGGAACATTCCAAGGTGGAGAGACCAGTGGCCGACCAGGGAAGGGTGTTACAGACGTTCTCCACCCACAAAAGTTTCTGGCTTCAGGTGGTGGGGTTGGCGAAGACGAGGTACTGAAGAGCCGTCTACAGGTCCTGATTGGCTTGCGTCGACTGGCCGTTAGATTAGGGTTGAAAACCAGAGTACAGGCTGGCTGACGACCCAATGAGGTTACAGAACGACTTCTGAACGCGGTAGAAGTTAGCAAATCCCAGGAAACGTTGCAGCTGCACTCCGGATGTGGGTTGAGGCCAATTCACTACCACTCATCTTATCTGGATCCATCTGTGTATGTTCTACAGCGATTACTTATTCTAGGAAGGAGATAGTGGAGCGATGGAATTCACATTTCTTCCCTTTAATGTAAAGCTGGTTCTCCATGAGATGCTGAAGGACCTGTCAGACGTGCTCTTGAGCTAAATGGGAAAAGACAAGGATGTCGTCGAGGTAGACAAACACGAACATGTTAAGCATGTCCCAGAGCACATTTTTGACCAGGGCCCGGAACACAGCATTGGTCTGAATGGCATAACCAAGTACACATAGTGCCCGCTAAAAGTGTTAAAAGCTGTCTTTCACTCATCTCCTTCCCATATCCGAACCAGATGGTAAGCATTTCGAAGGTCCAACTAAGAGAAGATGGTCGCTCCCTGAAGAGGTTTGAAATCCCAGGAGATGAGTGGTAGAGGGTAACGTTTTTTAACGGTGATGTCATTAAGGCTCCAGTAGTTGATACACAGGCACATGGTTTTGTCCTTCTTCTCCACAGAAAATAACCCTGCGCTGGCTGGAGAGGCAGTTGGACAAACACTCCCTGCAGCGAGAGAGGCCTCAATGTACTCCTCCATAGACTTGGTCTCCGGACGTGACAGGGAGTAGAACTGCCCCCGAGGTGATGTAGTGCCCGGAAGAAGGTCAATGGTGCAGTTGTAAGGTCGATACAAAAGGAGAGACATATTCTGGGCGTTGTTGAAGACCTCCCAGAGGTCCAGGTACTTCACGGGAATGGCGGAGAGATCCAAGGCTTCTCCCAAGTCTGCAGGAAGATGTCCCGGGAAGGCAGTGTGTAAGGTCCGTAAGGTCGGCACAATCCCAAAATGTTTTGCATGTCAGCATTCAAGTTTTCAAGATATGTAACTTTCAGAAAACATCAATCATCCACATACAGTACCAGTCAAACGTTTGGACACACCTACTCGTTCCAGGGATTTTCTTTATTTTTACTATTTTCTACATTGTAGAATAAAAGTGAAGACATCAAAACTATGTAATTACATATATGGAATCGCGTAGTAACCAAAAAAGTGTTAAACAAATGAAATTATATTATATATTTGAGATTCTTAAAAGTAGCCACCCTTTGCCTTGATTACAGCTTTGCACACTCTTGGCATTCTCTCAACCATCTTCATGAGGTAGTCACCTGGAATGCTTTTCAATTAACAGGTGCCTTGTTAAAAGTTAATGTGTGGAACTTCTGTCCTTCTTAATGCGTTTGAGCCAATCAGTTGTGTTGTGAAAAGGTAGGAGTAGTACACAGAGGATAGCCATATTTGGTAAAATACCAAGTCTATATTATGGCAAGAACAGCTGTCTTGTCAATGTAGAAAATAGTACAAATAAAGAAAGTCCCTGGAATGAGTAGGTGTGTCCAATCTTTTGACTGGTACTATATGTTCAAATATAATTTTATTCCACATTCTGTCTTGTAGAGGTCATGATAGGAAACTTTCCTCATCCAAACGCTCCTTTCTGTCTGACGTAGAATTCAATGCAAATTCAATGTCAGGTTTCCAGGCAAGTGTCGATACTGATAGGATCGAAAAGAAGGGAGCGCTGCTCTTGGGTCAGCTTTTTCCATTTTAAAACTTTCCTTAACATTAAAAATTATTTCACAATTCTGAAGAGGGATCAGCTTCTAGTGATTTTGTACCACCTAAGGCTGCAAATATTAAGGAGGCTTATTCATCATTGCGCACAATGGGCTTCACGTCATGGAAGCCTACAAGAAGCAAATACAACTCAATTGATTGAACATGAAATGTATGTCAATATGATTGAAATGGGCCTGTAGCCTACTGTTTATATTTGAATGTAGACATCTCGGTCTTCATTTGAAGTCTTCAACTGCTTCTAATCAAAGACATTTGCAATGCTGTATTTGTAGTCAACTTTGTTCTGAAGTTATTGCCGGTCAAAAGATCTTCTGTGTATACATTTACACGGGAGGGCAACAAAACATCTAATGACGTACTTAGCTGTTCTCAGTGGTGGAAAAGGTACCTAATTGTCATACTTGAGTAAATGTAAATATACTTTAATAGAAAATGACTAAAGTAAAAGTGACAGTCTCCCAGTAAAATACCACTGTCACCAGTGTGCCCCCTCTCTGGCCTCTAGATCACCAGGTTGCTCGTTCATGGTGTACACCTCTCGCCAGCGTTACGGCATTTGCACCTAATGACACTCACCTGGACACCATCACCTCCTTGATTACCTGCCCTTTATGTCACTCCCTTTGGTTTCTTCCCCAGTCGTCATTGTCTCTGTATCTGTGCTTCTTGTTTTGTTCATTTATTTATTAAATGTATTCAACTCCCTGAATTTGCTTCCCGAGTCTGTGTATATTGTTACAACCGCGTGAGTAAAAGTCCAATTTTTTTTTTCAAATATACAGAAGTATCAAAAGTAAACGCAATTGCTAAAATATACTTAAGTATTCAAATTCTTTATTTTGAGCAATCCAGACGGCACCCTTTTCTTGTATTTAAAATGTATGGAGAGCCAGGGGCACACTCCAACACTCAGACATAATTTACAAACAAAACGTGTGTTTAGTGAGTCTGTCAGATCATAAGTGATAGGGATGACCGATGATGTTCTCTTGAGAAGTGCTTGAATGGACCATGTTCCTGTCCTGTCCAAAATATAACCAGTATTTTGGGGTGTCAGGGAATTCATGTAATGAAAAGTATTATATTTTCTTTAGGAGTGTAGTAAAGTAAAAGATATAAATAGTAATGTACAGATCCTTAAAAGTAGTACTTTAAAGTTTTTTTTACTTAAAAACATTACTTCAATGGCTGTTCTACAAGTGGTCTGAGGCATTTAGATTTGGAGTGTTTTTAAGTGCAGCGTTAGATGATTCTACGAAGGTTCTAACGATGAACTTAGACTTATTAAGATGCTTTTGGGAAACCTTTCTGACTGAATTGAAACATCTCCATTTCAGTTGAGATTAGTTTGATTGGTCCTGTGCAGTTGTAAATCAAGCAAATACAACTTATTTGAGAAACTGTAAATCGTGCAAGGGTTACAGTATTAAACTGACCCATAAATATATCTTGGAAGTCCTAAAGAAGATTTAGGATGTTCTAAAGAACTTTAAAAGGGACCGAACTGAAAAGAGTTCAACCTCCTCCATAAACAGAACAATCTTCTATGGCTGTTTACACAGGCACAATTCAGATTTTTTCCCCGCACTAATTGGTATTTTGTTCAATCACACCAGATCTTTTCACATCAGATATTTTTAAGAGCTGATCTGATTGGTCAAAAGACCAATTAGTGAAAATAATGATGAGAATTGGGATGCCTGTGTAAACGCAGCCTCAGACGTACACACATGTATGCACATATTTCACCAACAAGCAAAAAGGAGACTTTGTTGACTCACCCCCACCATTCTTGTAACAAAGATATGGAAACCTCCATATATTTCCAAGTCCAATAATAGCACCAGCCACAGTTAGAATGAACTCCATTTTACTATCCCACTGGCCACGCTCCTTGACCCTCTGTTGGGTGTAATGCACGGATCCTGGGAGAGGCTCGTGTCTGCCTACGGAGAGAGGAGTTGCCATCCTGCCAGTAAGAGAGGGTCCGGAGCCAAGAGCTGCGTGAGGAGTCTGTTGAGTTCCTGCCTGGAGATCAGTTGTTGGTGCAATGGTCTGCTCCTGTTGGAGCTTTTATGGATATCAGCACTGTCACGATGGAGTGGTGGTAGCCTCGAGGTTAGAGAGGCGGAACGTTTCCAACCTCCGAGCTGCCTGCTCTAAAATCTGTCAGCCAGAGGGTTACCGGCTTCAGCATCCAATATAATTCATACTGCCGTTGTGCCCTTGAGAAAGGCACATTATATCTAAATGGTGTTAACACCCGTGTGGGCTCTTGAACTCTCTCTTCAAAGTTATTTTCAAATTTCCTTTACGGTACTTGTCGACTATCGGTCTCATGCCGGTATTTAGTCTGAGATTGAGTTGTACAATCCGCTTTGGGCTGCATTCTCAAACAACCCGACTCCAAGAATACCGGACCCCGGCGCGACCGGGCCACAGTAAGCCTCATATTGAGAAGAGGGTGCTTACAGTTATCTTAGCCTTGGGCAGCCACACTAGGAGAACAGAACATTGGGGTTATCCTACTATTGTACAACAAGTCCTTCCATATAGAGATGAGGTTCAACAGCTCTTGGATGACAAAGGAAATAAGCATATTTATTGTTACAGTAAAACACGGAAAGTGAGAGTGGTGGCAGTGCTACCTTTCCCCAGACATCACAACGTCCCATGTACTGACGTCATTAGTTCTCTGTGTATCATCATACTGTACATGGAGCCCACAGGACCACTTACAGTGCCTTGCGAAAGTATTCGCCCCCCTTGAACTTTGCAACCTTTTGCCACATTTCAGGCTTCAAACATAACAATATAATACTGTATTTTTTTGTGAAGAATCAACAACAAGTGGGACACAATCATGAAGTGGAACGACATTTATTGGATATTTCAAACTTTTTTAACAAATCAAAAACTGAAAAATTGAGCATGCAAAATTATTCAGCCCCTTTACTTTCAGTGCTGCAAACTTTCTCCAGAAGTTCAGTGAGGATCTCTGAATGATCCAATGTTGACCTAAATTACTAATGATGATAAATACAATCCACCTGTGTGTATTCAAGTCTCCGTATAAATGCACCTGCACTGTGATAGTCTCAGAGGTCCGTTAAAAGCGCAGAGAGCATCATAAAGAACAAGGAACACACCAGGCAGGTCCGAGATACTGTTGTGAAGAAGTTTAAAGCCGGATTTGGATACAAAAGATTTCCCAAGCTTTAAACATCCCAAGGAGCACTGTGCAAGCGATAATATTGAAATGGAAGGAGTATCAGACCACTGCAAATCTACCAAGACCTGGTCGTCCCTCTAAACTTTCAGCTCATACAAGGAGAAGACTGATCAGAGATGCAGCCAAGAGGCCCATGATCACTCTGGATGAACTGCAGAGATCTACAGCTGAGGTGGGAGACTGTCCATAGGACAACAATCAGTCGTATATTGCACAAATCTGGCCTTTATGGAAGAGTGGCAAGAAGAAAGCAATTTCTTAAAGATATCCATAAAAAGTTTTGTTTAAAGTTTGCCACAAGCCACCTGGGAGACACACCAAACATGTGGAAGAATGTGTTCTGGTCAGATGACACCAAAATTGAACTTTTTGGCAACAATGCAAAACGTTATGTTTGGCGTAAAAGCAACACAACTCATCACCCTGAACACACCATCCCCACTATCAAACATGGTGGTGGCAGCATCATGGTTTGGGCCTGCTTTTCTTCAGCAGGGACAGGGAAGATGGTTAAAATTGATGGGAAGATGGATAGAGCCAAATACAGGACCATTCTGGAAGAAAAGCTGATGGAGTCTGCAAAAGACCTGAGACTGGGACGGAGATTTGTCTTCCAACAAGACAATGATCCAAAATATAAAGCAAAATCTACAATGGAATGGTTCAAAAATAAACATATCCAGGTGTTAGAATGGCCAAGTCAAAGTCCAGACCTGAATCCAATCGAGAATCTGTGGAAAGAACTGAAAACTGCTGTTCACAAATGCTCTCCATCCAACCTCACTGAGCTCGAGCTGTTTTGCAAGGAGGAATGGGAAAACATGTCAGTCTCTCGATGTGCAAAACTGATAGAGACATACACCAAGCGACTTACTGCTGTAATCACAGCAAAAGGTGGCGCTACAAAGTATTAACTTAAGGGGGCTGTATAATTTTGCATGCCCAATTTTTCAGTTTTTGATTTGTTAAAAAAGTTTGAAATATCCAATAAATGTCGTTCCACTTCATGATTGTGTCCCACTTGTTGTTGATTCTTCACAAAAAATACAGTTTTATATCTTTATGTTTGAAGCCTGAAATGTGGCAAAAGGTCGCAAAGTTCAAGGGGGCCGAATACTTTCGCAAGGCACTGTATATGAATATTTCACCTAAATTATGGGTGAACAAAACCAAAGCATGGATTGCTGTCTTATCTTGTCCATGGACTGCTTAGAGTGTAAAGCAACATTTTATAAAAGGTTAAAATGCTAGATTGGCAGTGATGATAATCAACTTTTGGTGATTTTGGTATAGTCACCCTCCAATATTTACAAATATGGAAATAATTGATTCATTGGCCGGTGATATAAATCTATTTTAAAAGCATTACAAAAGAGTATTACAAAAGACCTTGTTCAGATCAGATGAGTTTGAAGACAACTGTAATGACAGCTCAACAACAATTTCACACCCTTCCACTTACATCATATACAGTTGAAGTCAGAAGTTTACATACACCTTAGCCAAAAACATTTCAACTCAGTTCACAATTCCCAACATTTAATCCTAGTAAAAATTCCCTCTTTAAAAAAAAGTATTATTATTATTATTTTACCTTTATTTAACCAGGTAGGCTAGTTAAGAACAAGTTCTCATTTGCATCTGCGACCTGGCCAAGATAAAGCGTAGCAATTCGACACATACAACAACCCAGAGTTACACATGGATAAACAAACATACAGTCAATAATACAGTAGAAAAAAAGTCTATATACAGTGAGTGCAAATAAGGAAATAAATAGGCCATGGTGGCGAAGTAATTACAATATAGCAATTAAACACTGAAATGGTAGATCGGCAGAAGATGAATGTGCATTTAGATACTGGGGTGCAAAGGAGCGAAATAAATGGGTTTGGCGACGAATATGAAGCGAGGGCCAACCCATGAGAGCGTACAGGTCGCAATGGTGGGTAGTGTATGGGGCTTTGGTGTCAAAACGGTTGGCACTTGAATAGACTGCATCCAGTTTGTTGAGTAGAGTGTTGGAGGCTATTTTATAGATAACATCACCGAAGTCGAGGATCAGTAGGATGGTCAGTTTTACGAGGGTATGTTTGGCAGCATGAGTGAAGGATGCTTTGTGCGATATAGGAAGCCGATTAGGTCTTAGGTCAGTTAGGATCACCACTTTACTTTAAGAATGTGAAATGTCAGAATAATAGTAAAGAGAATGAATTATTTCAGCTTTTATTTCTTTCATCACATTGGGTCAGAAGCTTACAAACCCTCAATGAGTATTTGGTAGAATTGCCTTTAAATTGTTTAACTTGGTTAAAACCTATTAGGTAGCCTTTCACAAGCTTCCCACAATAAGTTGGGTGAATTTTGGCCCATTCCTCCTGACAGAGCTGGTGTAACTGAGTCATGTTTGTAGGCCTCCTTGCTCACACACACTTTTTCAGTTCTGTCCAAAAATGCTCTATAGGATTGAGGTCAGGGCTTTGTTGATGGCCACTCCAATACCTTGACTTTGTTGTTCTCAAACCATTTTGCCACAACTTTGGAAGTATGCTTGGGGTCATTGACCATTTGGAAGAACCATTTGCGACCAAGCTTTAACTTCTTGACTGATGTCTTGAGATTATTATTATATTCACATAATTTCCCTGCCTCATGAAGCCATCTATTTCGTGAAGTGTACCAGTCCCTCCTGCAGCAAAGCACCCCAAAAACATGATGCTGCTCCTACCCCCATGCTTCACGTTTGGGATGGTATTCTTCGGCTTGCAAGCCTCCCATTTTTCCTCCAAACATAACAGTAGTCATTATGGCCAAAGTTTCATCAGACCAGAGGACATTTCTCCAAAAAGTACGATATTTGTCCCTATATCCAGCTGCAAACCGTAGTTTATTTTTTTAGGTTTTGGAGCAGTGGCTTCTTCATTGTTAAGTGGCATTTCAGGTTATGTCGATATAGGACTCGTTTTACTTTGGATATAGATACTTTTAGAACTGTTTCCTCCAGCATCTTCACAAAGTCCTTTGCTGTTGTTCTGGAATCGATTTGCACTTTTCGCACACCAAAGTAAGTTCATTTCTAGGAGACAGAACACATCTCCTTCCTGAGCGTTATGACGGCTGCATGGTCCCATGGTGTTTATACTTGAGTACTATTTTTTGTACAGATGAACGTACCTTCTGGCGTTTGGAAATTGCTCCCAAGGATAAAACAGAGTTGTGGAGGTCTACAATTGTTTTCTGAAGTTTTGGCTGTTTTCTTTTGATTTTCCCATGATGTCAAGCAAAGAGGCACTGAGTTTAAAGTTAGGCCTTGAAATACATCCACAGGTACACCTCCAATTGACTCAAAGGATGTCAATTAGCCTATCAGATGCTGCTAAAGCCATCATTTTCTGGAATTTTACAAGATGTTTAAAGGCACAGTCAAATCAGTGCATGTAAACTTCTGACCCACTGGAATTGTGATACAGTGAATTTTAAGTGAAATAATCTGTCTGTAAACAATTGTTGGAAAGATTACTTGTGTCTTGCACAAAGTAGATGTCCAAACTGACTTGCCAAAACTATAGTTGGTTAACAAGAAATGTGTGTAGTGGTTGAAAAATGAGTTTTAATGACTCAAACCTAAGTGTATGTAAACTTCCCACTTCAACTGTATATCATTTACTGTACTAAGTGAACGGTGATTTATTTGGAAAAGTATCTTTATCTGTCGAATCCAATGTGCTAATGGTTGGATAAAGTATTGTCCTGCAGAGAATTTAACTTAACTAGATGTGTTTCTGGAGTTCCAGATGAGATGTGGTGTTCCATACATGGAGTTCTATAATAGATGTGGGGTTCTATAATAGATGTGGTGTTCCATACATGGAGTTCTATAATAGATGTGGAGTTCCATACATGGAGTTCCAAAATAAGAGATGTGTGGAGTTCTATAATAGATGTGGTGTTCCATACATGGAGATGTGGAGTTCTATAATAGATGAGTGTTCATAATGGAGTTCCAAAATATATGTGGAGTTCTATAATAGATGTGGAGTTCCAAAATATATGGAGTTTCATAAGAGATGTGGAGTTCCATATGGAGTTCCAAAAGATGTGGAGTTCTATAATAGATGTGCAGTTCCATACATGGAGTTTCATAAGAGATGTGGAGTTTCATAAGAGATGTGGAGTTTCATAAGATATGTGGAGTTCTAAAATAGATGTGGAGTACCATACATGGAGTTCTATAATAGATGTGGAGTTCCATATGTGGAGTTCTATAATAGATGTGGAGTTCCATACATGGAGTTCCATAAGAGATGTGGAGTTCCATACATTGAGTTCCAAAATATATGTGGGGTTCTATAATAGATGTGGAGTTCCATACACGGAGTTCCAAAAGATATGTGGGGTTCTATAATAGATGTGGAGTTCCATACACGGAGTTCCAAAATATTTGGGGGGTTCTATAATAGATGTGGAGTTCCATACATGGAGTTCTATAATAGATGTGGAGTTCCATACATGGAGTTTCATAAGATATGTGGGGTTCTATAATAGATGTGGAGTTCCATACATGGAGTTCCAAAAGATATGTGGAGTTCTATAATAGATGTGCAGTTCCATACATGGAGTTTCATAAGATATGTGGAGTTCAAAAATAGATGTGAAGTTCCATACATGGAGTTTCATAAGATATGTGGAGTTCTAAAATAGATGTGAAGTTCCATACATGGAGTTTCATAAGATATGTGGAGTTCAAAAATAGATGTGAAGTTCCATACATGGAGTTTCATAAGATATGTGGAGTTCTAAAATAGATGTGGAGTACCATACATGGAGTTCTATAATAGATGTGGAGTTCCATATGTGGAGTTCCATAATAGATGTGGAGTTCCATACATGGAGTTTCATAAGATATGTGGAGTTCCATAAATGGAGTTTCATAAGATATGTGGAGTTCTATAATAGATGTGGTGTTCCATACACCGAGTTTCATAAGATATGTGGAGTTCTATAATAGATGTGGAGTTCCATACATGGAGTTCTATAATAGATGTGGAGTTCCATACATGGGAGTTCCAAAAGATATAGGGGGTTCTATAATAGATGTGGAGTTCCATACATGGAGTTCCAAAAGACATGTGGGGTTCTATAATAGATGTGGAGTTCCATACATGGCGTTCCAAAAGATATGTGGGGTTCTATAATAGATGTGGAGTTCCATACATGGAGTTCCATAAGAGATGTGGAGTTCCATAAGAGATGTGGAGTTCCATAAGAGATGTGGAGTTCGATACTTGGAGTTCCAAAAGAGATGTGGAGTTCCATAAGAGATGTGGAGTTCCATAAGACATGTGGAGTTCCATAAGAGATGTGGAGTTCCATACTTGGAGTTCCATAAGAGATGTGGAGTTCTGTACATGGAGTTTCATAAGAGGTGTGGAGTTCCATAGGAGATGTGGAGTTCCATACATGGAGTTCCAAAAGATATATGGAGTTCTATAATAGATGTGGAGTTCCATACATGGAGTTTCATAAGAGATGTGGAGTTCCATGAGAGATGTGGAGTTTCATAAGAGATGTGGAGTTCCATAAGAGATGTGGAGTTCCATAAGAGATGTGGAGTTTCATAAGAGATGTGGAGTTTCATAAGAGATGTGGAGTTCCATAAGAGATGTGGAGTTCCATAAGAGATGTGGAGTTCCATAAGAGATGTGGAGTTCCATACTTGGAGTTCCATAAGAGATGTGGAGTTCCATACTTGGAGTTCCATAAGAGATGTGGAGTTCCATACATGGAGTTCCAAAATATATGTGGGGTTCTATAATAGATGTGGAGTTCCATACACGGAGTTCCAAAAGATATGGGGGGTTCTATAATAGATGTGGAGTTCCATACATGGAGTTCCAAAAGATATGTGGAGTTCTATAATAGATGTGGAGTTCCATACATGGAGTTTCATAAGATATGTGGAGTTCCATAATAGATGTGAAGTTCCATACATGGAGTTTCATAAGATATGTGGAGTTCTATAATAGATGTGGAGTTCCATACATGAAGTTTCATAAGATATGTGGAGTTGCATAAGAGATGTGGAGTTCCATACTTGGAGTTCCATAAGAGATGTGGAGTTCCATACATTGAGTTCCAAAATATATGTGGGGTTCTATAATAGATGTGGAGTTCCATACACGGAGTTCCAAAAGATATGTGGGGTTCTATAATAGATGTGGAGTTCCATACACGGAGTTCCAAAATATTTGGGGGGTTCTATAATAGATGTGGAGTTCCATACATGGAGTTCTATAATAGATGTGGAGTTCCATACATGGAGTTTCATAAGATATGTGGGGTTCTATAATAGATGTGGAGTTCCATACATGGAGTTTCATAAGATATGTGGAGTTCTATAATGGATGTGGAGTTCCATACATGGAGTTCCAAAAGATAAGTGGAGTTCTATAATAGATGTGGAGTTCCATACATGGAGTTTCATAAGATATGTGGAGTTCTATAAGAGATGTGGAGTTCTGTACATGGAGTTTCATAAGAGATTTTGAGTTCCATACATGGAGTTCCATAAGAGATGTGGAGTTCCATACATGGAGTTCCATAAGAGATGTGGAGTTCCATAAGAGATGTGGAGTTCCATAAGAGATGTGGAGTTCCATACTTGGAGTTCCATAAGAGATGTGGAGTTCCATAAGAAACGTGGAGTTCTATAAGAGATGTGGAGTTCCATACTTGGAGTTCCATAAGAGATGTGGAGTTCTGTACATGGAGTTCCAAAATATATGTGGGGTTCTATAATAGATGTGGAGTTCCATACACGGAGTTCCAAAAGATATGGGGGGTTCTATAATAGATGTGGAGTTCCATACATGGAGTTCCAAAATATATGTGGGGTTCTATAATAGATGTGGAGTTCCATACACAGAGTTCCAAAAGATATGGGGGGTTCTATAATAGATGTGGAGTTCCATACATGGAGTTCCAAAAGATATGTGGAGTTCTATAATAGATGTGGAGTTCCATACATGGAGTTTCATAAGATATGTGGAGTTCCATAATAGATGTGAAGTTCCATACATGGAGTTTCATAAGATATGTGGAGTTCTATAATAGATGTGGAGTTCCATACATGGAGTTTCATAAGATATGTGGAGTTCCATAAGAGATGTGGAGTTCCATACTTGGAGTTCCATAAGAGATGTGGAGTTCCATACATTGAGTTCCAAAATATATGTGGGGTTCTATAATAGATGTGGAGTTCCATACACGGAGTTCCAAAAGATATGTGGGGTTCTATAATAGATGTGGAGTTCCATACATGGAGTTCCAAAAGATATGTGGAGTTCCATAATAGATGTGAAGTTCCATACATGGAGTTTCATAAGATATGTGGAGTTCCATAAGAGATGTGGAGTTCCATACTTGGAGTTCCATAAGAGATGTGGAGTTCCATACATTGAGTTCCAAAATATATGTGGGGTTCTATAATAGATGTGGAGTTCCATACACGGAGTTCCAAAAGATATGTGGGGTTCTATAATAGATGTGGAGTTCCATACACGGAGTTCCAAAATATTTGGGGGGTTCTATAATAGATGTGGAGTTCCATACATGGAGTTCTATAATAGATGTGGAGTTCCATACATGGAGTTTCATAAGATATGTGGGGTTCTATAATAGATGTGGAGTTCCATACATGGAGTTTCATAAGATATGTGGAGTTCTATAATGGATGTGGAGTTCCATACATGGAGTTCCAAAAGATAAGTGGAGTTCTATAAGAGATGTGGAGTTCCATACATGGAGTTTCATAAGATATGTGGAGTTCTATAAGAGATGTGGAGTTCTGTACATGGAGTTTCATAAGAGATTTTGAGTTCCATACATGGAGTTCCATAAGAGATGTGGAGTTCCATACATGGAGTTCCATAAGAGATGTGGAGTTCCATAAGAGATGTGGAGTTCCATAAGAGATGTGGAGTTCCATACTTGGAGTTCCATAAGAGATGTGGAGTTCCATAAGAGACGTGGAGTTCCATAAGAGATGTGGAGTTCCATACTTGGAGTTCCATAAGAGATGTGGAGTTCCATACTTGGAGTTCCATAAGAGATGTGGAGTTCTGTACATGGAGTTCCAAAATATATGTGGGGTTCTATAATAGATGTGGAGTTCCATACATGGAGTTTCATAAGATATGTGGAGTTCCATAAGAGATGTGGAGTTCCATACTTGGAGTTCCATAAGAGATGTGGAGTTCCATACATTGAGTTCCAAAATATATGTGGGGTTCTATAATAGATGTGGAGTTCCATACACGGAGTTCCAAAAGATATGTGGGGTTCTATAATAGATGTGGAGTTCCATACATGGAGTTCCAAAAGATATGTGGAGTTCCATATTAGATGTGAAGTTCCATACATGGAGTTTCATAAGATATGTGGAGTTCTATAATAGATGTGGAGTTCCATACATGGAGTTTCATAAGATATGTGGAGTTCCATAAGAGATGTGGAGTTCCATACTTGGAGTTCCATAAGAGATGTGGAGTTCCATACATTGAGTTCCAAAATATATGTGGGGTTCTATAATAGATGTGGAGTTCCATACACGGAGTTCCAAAAGATATGTGGGGTTCTATAATAGATGTGGAGTTCCATACACGGAGTTCCAAAATATTTGGGGGGTTCTATAATAGATGTGGAGTTCCATACATGGAGTTCTATAATAGATGTGGAGTTCCATACATGGAGTTTCATAAGATATGTGGGTTCTATAATAGATGTGGAGTTCCATGGAGTTCCATAAGATATGTGGAGTTCTATAATGGATGTGGAGTTCCATACATGGAGTTCCAAAAGATAAGTGGAGTTCTATAATAGATGTGGAGTTCCATACATGGAGTTTCATAAGATATGTGGAGTTCTATAAGAGATGTGGAGTTCATACATGGAGTTTCATAAGAGATTTTGAGTTCCATAAGACATGGAGTTCCATAAGAGATGTGGAGTTCCATACATGGAGTTCCATAAGAGATGTGGAGTTCCATAAGAGATGTGGAGTTCCATAAGAGATGTGGAGTTCCATACTTGGAGTTCCATAAGAGATGTGGAGTTCCATAAGAGACGTGGAGTTCCATAAGAGATGTGGAGTTCCATGGAGTTCCAAAATATATTGGAGTTCCATAAGAGATGTGGAGTTCCAAAAGATATGGGGGTTCCATAAGAGATGTGGAGTTCCATACATGGAGTTCCAAAATATATGTGGGGTTCTATAATAGATGTGGAGTTCCATACACGGAGTTCCAAAAGATATGTGGAGTTCTATAATAGATGTGGAGTTCCAT
Organism: Oncorhynchus keta; assembly: GCF_023373465.1. Classification (NCBI taxonomy): domain Eukaryota; kingdom Metazoa; phylum Chordata; class Actinopteri; order Salmoniformes; family Salmonidae; genus Oncorhynchus; species Oncorhynchus keta. The sequence goes on from NC_068422.1 coordinate 8,901,665, forward strand.
ACATGGAGTTTCATAAGATATGTGGAGTTCCATAATAGATGTGAAGTTCCATACATGGAGTTTCATAAGATATGTGGAGTTCTATAATAGATGTGGAGTTCCATACATGGAGTTTCATAAGATATGTGGAGTTCCATAAGAGATGTGGAGTTCCATACTTGGAGTTCCATAAGAGATGTGGAGTTCCATACATTGAGTTCCAAAATATATGTGGGGTTCTATAATAGATGTGGCGTTCCATACACGGAGTTCAAAAAGATATGTGGGGTTCTATAATAGATGCGGAGTTCCATACACGGAGTTCCAAAATATTTGGGGGGTTCTATAATAGATGTGGAGTTCCATACATGGAGTTTCATAAGATATGTGGGGTTCTATAATAGATGTGGAGTTCCATACATGGAGTTTCATAAGATATGTGGAGTTCTATAATGGATTTGGAGTTCCATACATGGAGTTTCATAAGATATGTGGAGTTCCATAAGAGATGTGGAGTTCCATACATGGAGTTCCATAAGAGATGTGGAGTTCCATAAGAGATGTGGAGTTCCATACTTGGAGTTCCATAAGAGATGTGGAGTTCCATAAGAGACGTGGAGTTCCATAAGAGATGTGGAGTTCCATACTTGGAGTTCCATAAGAGATGTGGAGTTCCATAAGAGATGTGGAGTTCCATACTTGGAGTTCCATAAGAGATGTGGAGTTCCATAAGAGACGTGGAGTTCCATAAGAGATGTGGAGTTCCATAAGAGATGTGGAGTTCCATACTTGGAGTTCCATAAGAGATGTGGAGTTCATAAGTGGAGTTCCATAAGAGATGTGGAGTTCCATATGGAGTTCCAAAAGATATGGGGGTTCTATAATAGATGTGGAGTTCCATACATGGAGTTCAAAATATATGGGGTTCTATAATAGATGTGGAGTTCCATACATGGAGTTTCATAAGATATGTGGAGTTCTATAATGGATGTGGAGTTCCATACATGGAGTTCCAAAAGATAAGTGGAGTTCTATAATAGATACATGGAGTTCCAAAAGGAGTTCCATACATGGAGTTTCATAAGATATGTGGAGTTCTATAATAGATGTGGAGTTCCATACATGGAGTTTCATAAGATAGATGGGGTTTGAGTTCCATACATGGAGTTCCATAAGAGATGTGGAGTTCCATACATGGAGTTTCATAAGATATGTGGGGTTCTATAATAGATGTGGAGTTCCATACATGGAGTTTCATAAGATATGTGGAGTTCTATAATGGATGTGGAGTTCCATACATGGAGTTCCAAAAGATAAGTGGAGTTCTATAATAGATGTGGAGTTCCATACATGGAGTTTCATAAGATATGTGGAGTTCTATAAGAGATGTGGAGTTCTGTACATGGAGTTTCATAAGAGATTTTGAGTTCCATACATGGAGTTCCATAAGAGATGTGGAGTTCCATACATGGAGTTCCATAAGAGATGTGGAGTTCCATAAGAGATGTGGAGTTCCATAAGAGATGTGGAGTTCCATACTTGGAGTTCCATAAGAGATGTGGAGTTCCATAAGAGATGTGGAGTTCCATACTTGGAGTTCCATAAGAGATGTGGAGTTCCATAATAGATGTGGAGTTCCATACATGGAGTTTCATAAGATATGTGGAGTTCTATAAGAGATGTGGAGTTCTGTACATGGAGTTTCATAAGAGATTTTGAGTTCCATACATGGAGTTCCATAAGAGATGTGGAGTTCCATACATGGAGTTCCATACGAGATGTGGAGTTCCATAAGAGATGTGGAGTTCCATACATGGAGTTTCATAAGATATGTGGAGTTCTATAAGAGATGTGGAGTTCTGTACATGGAGTTTCATAAGAGATTTCGAGTTCCATACATGGAGTTCCATAAGAGATGTGGAGTTCCATACATGGAGTTCCATAAGAGATGTGGAGTTCCATAAGAGATGTGGAGTTTCATAAGAGGTGTGGAGTTTCATAAGAGATGTGGAGTTCCATACTTGGAGTTCCATAAGAGATGTGGAGTTCCATAAGATATTTTTGGCGTTCCATAAGAGATGTGGAGTTCCATAAGAGATGTGGAGTTCCATACTTGGAATTCCATAAGAGATGTGGAGTTCCATACTTGGAGTTCCATAAGAGATGTGGAGTTCTGTACATGGAGTTTCATAAGAGATGTGGAGTTCCATAAGAGATGTGGAGTTCCATAATAGATGTGGAGTTTCATACATGGAGTTTCATAAGATATGTGGAGTTCTATAAGAGATGTGGAGTTCTGTACATGGAGTTTCATAAGAGATTTTGAGTTCCATACATGGAGTTCCATAAGAGATGTTGAGTTCCATACATGGAGTTCCATAAGAGATGTGGAGTTCCATAAAGATGTGGAGTTCTGTACATGGAGTTTCATAAGAGATTTGAGTTCCATACATGGAGTTTCCATGGAGTTCCATAAGAGATGTGGAGTTCCATAGATGTGGAGTTCCATAAAAGATGTGGAGTTCCATACATGGAGTTTCATAAGATATGTGGAGTTCTATAAGAGATGTGGAGTTCTGTACATGGAGTTTCATAAGAGATTTTGAGTTCAATACATGGAGTTCCATAAGAGATGTGGAGTTCCATACATGGAGTTCCATAAGAGATGTGGAGTTCTGTACATGGAGTTTCATAAGAGATGTGGAGTTCCATAAGAGATATGGAGTTCCATAAGAGATGTGGAGTTTCATAAGAGGTGTGGAGTTTCATAAGAGATGTGGAGTTCCATACTTGGAGTTCCATAAGAGATGTGGAGTTCCATACATTGAGTTCCAAAATATATGTGGGGTTCTATAATAGATGTGGAGTTCCATACACGGAGTTCCAAAATATATGGGGGGTTCTATAATAGATGTGGAGTTCCATACACGGAGTTCCAAAATATATGTGGGGTCAAATAATAGATGTGGAGTTCCATACATGGATTTCCAAAAGATATGTGGAGTTCTATAATAGATGTGGAGTTCCATACATGGAGTTCTATAATGGATGTGGAGTTCCATACATGGAGTTCCAAAAGATAAGTGGTGTTCTATAATAGATGTGGAGTTCCATACATGGAGTTTCATAAGATATGTGGAGTTCTATAAGAGATGTGGAGTTCTGTACATGGAGTTTCATAAGAGATTTTGAGTTCCATACATGGAGTTCCATAAGAGATGTGGAGTTCCATACATGGAGTTCCATAAGAGATGTGGAGTTCCATAAGAGATGTGGAGTTCCATAAGAGATGTGGAGTTCCATAAGAGATGTGGAGTTCCATACTTGGAGTTCCATAAGAGATGTGGAGTTCCATAAGATATGTGGAGTTCCATAAGAGATGTGGAGTTCTATAAGAGATGTGGAGTTCTGTACATGGAGTTTCATAAGAGATTTCGAGTTCCATACATGGAGTTCCATAAGAGATGTGGAGTTCCATACATGGAGTTCCATAAGAGATGTGGAGTTCCATAAGAGATGTGGAGTTCCATACATGGAGTTCCAAAAGATAAGTGGAGTTCTATAATAGATGTGGAGTTCCATACATGGAGTTTCATAAGATATGTGGAGTTCTATAAGAGATGTGGAGTTCTGTACATGGAGTTTCATAAGAGATTTTGAGTTCCATACATGGAGTTCCATAAGATATGTGGAGTTCCATACATGGAGTTCCATAAGAGATGTGGAGTTCCATACTTGCAGTTCCATAAGAGATGTAGAGTTCCATAAGAGATGTGGAGTTCCATCAGAGATGTGGAGTTCCATAAGAGATGTGGAGTTCCATACTTGGAGTTCCATAAGAGATGTGGAGTTCCATACTTGGAGTTCCATAAGAGATGTGGAGTTCTGTACATGGAGTTCCATAAGAGATGTGGAGTTCCATAAGATATTTTTGGCGTTCCATAAGAGATGTGGAGTTCCATAAGAGATGTGGAGTTCCATGGAGTTCCATAAGAGATGTGGAGTTCCATGTGGAGTTCCATAAGAGATGTGGAGTTCTGTACATGGAGTTTCATAAGAGATGTGGAGTTCCATAAGAGATGTGGAGTTCCATAATAGATGTGGAGTTCCATACATGGAGTTTCATAAGATATGTGGAGTTCTGTACATGGAGTTTCATAAGAGATTTTGAGTTCCATACATGGAGTTCCATAAGAGATGTGGAGTTCCATACATGGAGTTCCATAAGAGATGTGGAGTTCCATAATAGATGTGGAGTTCCATACATGGAGTTTCATAAGATATGTGGAGTTCTATAAGAGATGTGGAGTTCTGTACATGGAGTTTCATAAGAGATTGGAGTTCCATACATGGAGTTCCATAAGAGATGTGGAGTTCCATACATAGATGTGGAGTTCCATACATGGAGTTCCATAAGAGATGTGGAGTTCCATACATGGAGTTTCATAAGATATGTGGAGTTCTATAAGAGATGTGGAGTTCTGTACATGGAGTTTCATAATAAGAGATTTTGAGTTCAATACATGGAGTTCCATAAGAGATGTGGAGTTCCATACTTGGAGTTCCATAAGAGATGTGGAGTTCTGTACATGGAGTTTCATAAGAGATGTGGAGTTCCATAAGAGATGTGGAGTTCCATAATAGATGTGGAGTTCCATACATGGAGTTCCATAAGAGATGTAGAGTTCCATAAGAGATGTGGAGTTCCATACATTGAGTTCCAAAATATATGTGGGGTTCTATAATAGATGTGGAGTTCCATACACGGAGTTCCAAAAGATATGTGGGGTTCTATAATAGATGTGGAGTTCCATACACGGAGTTCCAAAATATATGTGGGTTCAAATAATAGATGTGGAGTTCCATACATGGAGTTCCAAAAGATATGTGGAGTTCTATAATAGATGTGGAGTTCCATACATGTGGAGTTCTATAATGAGATGTGGAGTTCCATACATGGAGTTCCAAAAGATAATGTGGAGTTCTATAATAGATGTGGAGTTCCATACATGGAGTTTCATAAGATATGTGGAGTTCTATAAGAGATGTGGAGTTCTGTACATGGAGTTTCATAAGAGATTTTGAGTTCCATACATGGAGTTCCATAAGAGATGTGGAGTTCCATACATGGAGTTCCATAAGAGATGTGGAGTTCCATAAGAGATGTGGAGTTCCATAAGAGATGTGGAGTTCCATACTTGGAGTTCCATAAGAGATGTGGAGTTCCATAAGATATGTGGAGTTCCATAAGAGATGTGGAGTTCTATAAGAGATTTGGAGTTCCATACATGGAGTTTCATAAGATATGTGGGGTTCATATAATAGATGTGGAGTTCCATACATGGATGTTTCATAAGATATGTGGAGTTCTATAATAGATGTGGAGTTCCATACATGTTCTATAATAGAGTTTCATGGAGTTTCATAAGATATGTGGAGTTCTATAAGAGACATGGAGTTCCATACATGGAGTTCCATAAGAGATGTTCTATAAGAGACATGGAGTTCCATACATGGAGTTCCATAAGAGATGTGAGTTCCATAATGGAGTTCCATAAGATGTGGAGTTCCATAAGAGATGTGGAGTTCATAAGAGATGTGGAGTTCCATAAGAGATGTGGAGTTCCTTGGAGTTCCATAAGAGATGTGGAGTTCCATAAGAGATGTGGAGTTCCATACTTGGAGTTCCATAAGAGATGTGGAGTTCCATAAGATATGTGTAGTTCCATAAGAGATGTGGAGTTCCATACTTGGAGTTCCATAAGAGATGTGGAGTTCCATACTGGAGGAGTTCCATAAGAGATGTGGAGTTCTGTACATGGAGTTTCATAAGAGATGTGGAGTTCCATAAGAGATGTGGAGTTCCATAATAGATGTGGAGTTCCATACATGGAGTTCCATAAGAGATGTGGAGTTCCATACATGGAGTTTCATAAGATATGTGGAGTTCTATAAGAGATGTGGAGTTCTGTACATGGAGTTTCATAAGAGATGTCGAGTTCCATACATGGAGTTCCATAAGAGATGTGGAGTTCCATACATGGAGTTTCATAAGATATGTGGAGTTCTATAAGAGATGTGGAGTTCTGTACATGGAGTTTCATAAGAGATTTTGAGTTCCATACATGGAGTTCCATAAGAGATGTGGAGTTCCATACATGGAGTTCCATAAGAGATGTGGAGTTCCATAAGAGATGTGGAGTTCCATAAGAGATGGAGTTCCATAAGAGATGTGGAGTTCCATACATTGGAGTTCCATAAGAGATGTGGAGTTCCATAAGAGATGTGGAGTTCCATACTTGGAGTTCCATAAGAGATGTGGAGTTCCTTGGAGTTCCATAAGAGATGGAGTTCCATAAGAGATGTGTGGAGTTCCAAAAGATAATAGTTCCATAATGTGGAGTTCCATACATGGAGTTTCATAAGAGATGTGGAGTTCCATAAGAGATGTGGAGTTCCATACTTGGAGTTCCATAAGAGATGTGGAGTTCCATACTTGGAGTTCCATAAGAGATGTGGAGTTCTGTACATGGAGTTCCATAAGAGATGTGGAGTTCCATAATAGATGTGGAGTTCCATACATGGAGTTTCATAAGATATGTGGAGTTCTATAAGAGATGTGGAGTTCTGTACATGGAGTTTCATAAGAGATTTCGAGTTCCATACATGGAGTTCCATAAGAGATGTGGAGTTCCATACATGGAGTTCCATAAGAGATGTGGAGTTCCATAAGAGATGTGGAGTTCCATAAGAGATGTGGAGTTTCATAAGAGATGTGGAGTTCCATACTTGGAGTTCCATAAGAGATGTGGAGTTCCATAAGATATTTTTGGCGTTCCATAAGAGATGTGGAGTTCCATAAGAGATGTGGAGTTCCATACTTGGAATTCCATAAGAGATGTGGAGTTCCATACTTGGAGTTCCATAAGAGATGTGGAGTTCTGTACATGGAGTTTCATAAGAGATGTGGAGTTCCATAAGAGATGTGGAGTTCCATAATAGATGTGGAGTTTCATACATGGAGTTTCATAAGATATGTGGAGTTCTATAAGAGATGTGGAGTTCTGTACATGGAGTTTCATAAGAGATTTCGAGTTCCATACATGGAGTTCCATAAGAGATGTGGAGTTCCATACATGGAGTTCCATAAAAGATGTGGAGTTCCATACATGGAGTTTCATAAGATATGTGGAGTTCTATAAGAGATGTGGAGTTCTGTACATGGAGTTTCATAAGAGATTTTGAGTTCAATACATGGAGTTCCATAAGAGATGTGGAGTTCCATACATGGAGTTCCATAAGAGATGTGGAGTTCTGTACATGGAGTTTCATAAGAGATGTGGAGTTCCATAAGAGATATGGAGTTCCATAAGAGATGTGGAGTTTCATAAGAGGTGTGGAGTTTCATAAGAGATGTGGAGTTCCATACTTGGAGTTCCATAAGAGATGTGGAGTTCCATACATTGAGTTCCAAAATATATGTGGGGTTCTATAATAGATGTGGAGTTCCATACACGGAGTTCCAAAATATATGGGGGGTTCTATAATAGATGTGGAGTTCCATACACGGAGTTCCAAAATATATGTGGGGTCAAATAATAGATGTGGAGTTCCATACATGGATTTCCAAAAGATATGTGACGTTATATAATAGATGTGGAGTTCCATACATGGAGTTCTATAATGGATGTGGAGTTCCATACATGGAGTTCCAAAAGATAAGTGGTGTTCTATAATAGATGTGGAGTTCCATACATGGAGTTTCATAAGATATGTGGAGTTCTATAAGAGATGTGGAGTTCTGTACATGGAGTTTCATAAGAGATTTTGAGTTCCATACATGGAGTTCCATAAGAGATGTGGAGTTCCATACATGGAGTTCCATAAGAGATGTGGAGTTCCATAAGAGATGTGGAGTTCCATAAGAGATGTGGAGTTCCATACTTGGAGTTCCATAAGAGATGTGGAGTTCCATAAGATATGTGGAGTTCCATAAGAGATGTGGAGTTCTATAAGAGATGTGGAGTTCTGTACATGGAGTTTCATAAGAGATTTCGAGTTCCATACATGGAGTTCCATAAGAGATGGAACTCCATGTGAGTTCCATGGAGTTCCATAAGAGATGTGGAGTTCCATAAGAGATGTGGAGTTCCATACATGGAGTTCCAAAAGATAAGTGGTGTTCTATAATAGATGTGGAGTTCCATACATGGAGTTTCATAAGATATGTGGAGTTCTATAAGAGATGTGGAGTTCTGTACATGGAGTTTCATAAGAGATTTTGAGTTCCATACATGGAGTTCCATAAGAGATGTGGAGTTCCATACATGGAGTTCCATAAGAGATGTGGAGTTCCATAAGAGATGTGGAGTTCCATAAGAGATGTGGAGTTCCATACTTGGAGTTCCATAAGAGATGTGGAGTTCCATAAGATATGTGGAGTTCCATAAGAGATGTGGAGTTCTATAAGAGATGTGGAGTTCTGTACATGGAGTTTCATAAGAGATTTCGAGTTCCATACATGGAGTTCCATAAGAGATGTGGAGTTCCATACATGGAGTTCCATAAGAGATGTGGAGTTCCATAAGAGATGTGGAGTTCCATACATGGAGTTCCAAAGATAAGTGGAGTTCTATAATAGATGTGGAGTTCCATACATGGAGTTTCATAAGATATGTGGAGTTCTATAAGAGATTTTGAGTTCCATACATGGAGTTCCATAAGAGATGTGGAGTTCCATACATGGAGTTCCATAAGATATGTGGAGTTCCATACATGGAGTTCCATAAGAGATGTGGAGTTCCATACTTGGAGTTCCATAAGAGATGTAGAGTTCCATAAGAGATGTGGAGTTCCATCAGAGATGTGGAGTTCCATAAGAGATGTGGAGTTCCATACTTGGAGTTCCATAAGAGATGTGGAGTTCCATACTTGGAGTTCCATAAGAGATGTGGAGTTCTGTACATGGAGTTCCATAAGAGATGTGGAGTTCCATAATAGATGTGGAGTTCCATACATGGAGTTTCATAAGAGATGTGGAGTTCCATAAGAGATGTGGAGTTCCATAAGAGATGTGGAGTTCCATACTTGGAGTTCCATAAGAGTTGTGGAGTTCCATACTTGGAGTTCCATAAGAGATGTGGAGTTCTGTACATGGAGTTTCATAAGAGATGTGGAGTTCCATAAGAGATATGGAGTTCCATAAGAGATGTGGAGTTTCATAAGAGATGTGGAGTTCCATAACAGATGTGGAGTTCCATAAGAGATGTGGAGTTCCATAAGAGATGTGGAGTTCCATACTTGGAGTTCCATAAGAGAACGGGAGTTCCATACAAGGAGTTCCAAAATATATGTGGGGTTCTATAATAGATGTGGAGTTCCATACACGGAGTTCCAAAAGATATGTGGGGTTCTATAATAGATGTGGAGTTCCATACACGGAGTTCCAAAATATATGGGGGGTTCTATAATAGATGTGGAGTTCCATACACAGAGTTCCAAAATATATGTGGGGTCAAATAATAGATGTGGAGTTCCATACATGGAGTTCCAAAAGATATGTGGAGTTCTATAATAGATGTGGAGTTCCATACATGGAGTTCTATAATAGATGTGGAGTTCCATACATGGAGTTTCATAAGATATGTGGGGTTCTATAATAGATGTGGAGTTCCATACATGGAGTTTCATAAGATATGTGGAGTTCTATAATAGATGTGGAGTTCCATACATGGAGTTTCATAAGATATGTGGAGTTCTATAAGAGACATGGAGTTCTGTACATGGAGTTTCATAAGAGATTTTGAGTTCCATACATGGAGTTCCATAAGAGATGTGGAGTTCCATACATGGAGTTCCATAAGAGATGTGGAGTTCCATAAGAGATGTGGAGTACCATACTTGGAGTTCCATAAGAGATGTGGAGTTCCATAAGAGATGTGGAGTTCCATACTTGGAGTTCCATAAGAGATGTGGAGTTCCATAAGATATGTGGAGTTCCATAAGAGATGTGGAGTTCCATACTTGGAGTTCCATAAGAGATGTGGAGTTCCATACTTGGAGTTCCATAAGAGATGTGGAGTTCTGTACATGGAGTTTCATAAGAGATGTGGAGTTCCATAAGAGATGTGGAGTTCCATAATAGATGTGGAGTTCCATACATGGAGTTCCATAAGAGATGTGGAGTTCCATACATGGAGTTTCATAAGATATGTGGAGTTCTATAAGAGATGTGGAGTTCTGTACATGGAGTTTCATAAGAGATGTCGAGTTCCATACATGGAGTTCCATAAGATATGTGGAGTTCTATAACATTACATTACATTTAAGTCAAGAGATGTGGAGTTCTGTACATGGAGTTTCATAAGAGATTTTGAGTTCCATACATGGAGTTCCATAAGAGATGTGGAGTTCCATACATGGAGTTCCATAAGAGATGTGGAGTTCCATACATGGAGTTTCATAAGATATGTGGAGTTCTATAAGAGATGTGGAGTTCTGTACATGGAGTTTCATAAGAGATTTCGAGTTCCATACATGGAGTTCCATAAGAGATGTGGAGTTCCATACATGGAGTTCCATAAGAGATGTGGAGTTCCATACATGGAGTTCCATAAGAGATGTGGAGTTCCATAAGAGATGTGGAGTTCCATAAGTGATGTGGAGTTCCATACTTGGAGTTCCAGAAGAGTTGTGGAGTTCCATACTTGGAGTTCCATAAGAGATGTGGAGTTCTGTACATGGAGTTTCATAAGAGATATGGAGTTCCATAAGAGATGTGGAGTTTCATAAGAGATGTGGAGTTCCATACATGGAGTTGCATAAGAGATGTGGAGTTCCATAAGAGATGTGGAGTTCCGTACATGGAGTTTCATAAGAGATGTGGAGTTCCATAAGAGATATGGAGTTCCATAAGAGATGTGGAGTTCCATACATTGAGTTCCAAAATATATGTGGGGTTCTATAATAGATGTGGAGTTCCATACATGGATTTCCAAAAGATATGTGGAGTTCTATAATAGATGTGGAGTTCCATACATGGAGTTCTATAATAGATGTGGAGTTCCATACATGGATTTCAAAAGATATGTGGAGTTCTATAATAGATGTGGAGTTCCATACATGGAGTTCTATAATAGATGTGGAGTTCCATACATGGAGTTTCATAAGATATGTGGGGTTCTATAATAGATGTGGAGTTCCATACATGGAGTTTCATAAGAGTTATGTGGAGTTCTATAATGGATGTGGAGTTCCATACATGGAGTTCCATAAGATATGTGGAGTTCTATAATAGATGTGGAGTTCCATACATGGAGTTTCATAAGATATGTGGAGTTCTATAAGAGATGTGGAGTTCTGTACATGGAGTTTCATAAGAGATTTTGAGTTCCATACATGGAGTTCCATAAGAGATGTGGAGTTCCATACATGGAGTTCCATAAGAGATGTGGAGTTCCATAAGAGATGTGGAGTTCCATAAGAGATGTGGAGTTCCATACTTGGAGTTCCATAAGAGATGTGGAGTTCCATAAGAGATGTGGAGTTCCATAAGAGATGTGGAGTTCCATAAGAGATGTGGAGTCCATACTTGGAGTTCAATAAGAGATGTGGAGTTCCATACTTGGAGTTCCATAAGAGATGTGGAGTTCTGTACATGGAGTTTCATAAGAGATGTGGAGTTCCATAAGAGATGTGGAGTTCCATAATAGATGTGGAGTTCCATACATGGAGTTCTATAATAGATGTGGAGTTCCATACATGGAGTTTCATAAGATATGTGGGGTTCTATAATAGATGTGGAGTTCCATACATGGAGTTTCATAAGATATGTGGAGTTCTATAAGAGATGTGGAGTTCTGTACATGGAGTTTCATAAGAGATTTCGAGTTCCATACATGGAGTTCCATAAGAGATGTGGAGTTCCATACATGGAGTTCCATAAGAGATGTGGAGTTCCATAAGAGATGTGGAGTGCCATACTTGGAGTTCCATAAGAGATGTGGAGTTCTGTACATGGAGTTTCATAAGAGATGTTGAGTTCCATACATGGAGTTTCATAAGAGATGTGGAGTTCCATAAGAGGTGTGGAGTTCCATACTTGGAGTTCCATAAGAGATGTGGAGTTCCATACATGGAGTTGCATAAGAGATGTGGAGTTCCATAAGAGATGTGGAGTTCCATACTTGGAGTTCCATAAGAGATGTGGAGTTCCAATACTTGGAGTTCCATAAGAGATCTGGAGTTCCATACATGGAGTTCCATTAGAGATGTGGAGTTCCGTACATGGAGTTCCAATACTTGGAGTTCCATAAGAGATCTGGAGTTCCATACATGGAGTTGCATATGTGGAGTTTCATAAGACCATGTCTTTGAGGTGTGACATGCTGCTTTTACACAGCTATAATGAAGTATCACGTCAATTACATTCCCATCATAAATCAAAAGTGCTTGAGAAGGAACATCTGAAACTTGACAGCATCTGGCCTGAGGGGTCTAACACCTTCTGCATGTGTTGTCATCTGCTGTAGTGGGTGTGTTAGAAAAGAAAACGATGAACGTTCCAACCCAGGGACATTTTGATAAATACAGGTATGCCGGCATTACAAAGTGATTCTGTGAACCTGCACTGTGCTGGGCAGTGTCTCTAGACATGCAGTGCCTTTTCTGAAAGAGAGCTGGGGTCAGCCCAAAAACAAAGGAGAGACACAACGGGATATCTAAAGAAATGTAGGTTTGCCTTTTTAGTCGTGAATCTTGTTCTGGACGCAGCTCTGCAAAGTGGTCACCAGTTGGCACAGCCACAAAGTAATAGCATCTGATTTTAAACCTAACCTTAAGTTTAACCCTAACCTTAAACACACTGCTGACCCTAATGCCTAAACCTAAACTTGAAATAAATATTTTTTTTTTTCAGGATATTAGATGGAATACAATCACTTGGAAGCATTAGATGGGAGCTGGCTCTGTGTCTTCTGCTGTCCTGCACCATCTGCTACTTCTGTATCTGAAAAGAAGTGAGGTCTACAGGAAAGGTAGAACATGGAGAGGTAGGTGGCCTTGTCTGGTTCCTGACCAGCACCTACATCTTCTCTAGTGGTGAAGGACCGGATCCCCAAACTCCCACTAAGCCAGGTCAAAGGCCAGCTGGAAGTTGCCCTAGATAAGGATACATACTTTAGGGTTTCTCTAGAAATGGATGTTATGTGTGCTCTGTTTTATAACACCTGCCAAAAACAGAGAAAAAGATACGTAGAGGAAATTAATTAGCATGCACCACTTATATTTACTCTCACACAAAGATCATCTGTCAGGGAGAGACAGGGGCCTATGTGCTGACATACATTGACATGAAAGGATTAGGTTCATGCTTGTCATACTTTACACGCCCATTGAAGGACGCCTTCTTCTAAGGCATTCATTTAATTACAGAGTGGGTGGGTGTAAAATGGTTTGGAATCACTAATGTCTTGATGTGACATAATGCACTTAATGAGGAAAGTCACCATCACAGAACATACTGCATTTGGGTAGGTCATTCTCAGGGTAACAGTTAGTGCGGTAAAGGAGGCCTTAGATTTTTCTTAACACATTCACAGTGAGGCCATAGGCTATACAGTCAATCATTTGAGAAATGGTGTGAGAACAGAAGCGTTATGTTCGCCAGACATGCAGCTGAACATGTTTTAACAACTGGCAGGGGTCTCAGTCGTGTACTGTGAGAGTGTTGAAATAATACAAAGTTATCCTACTAAAGTAGTCCAAATAGAGGACATTTCAATAATTATTCTTTTCATTTCTGATTCGGTTTAACCTTTGTTGTCTCACCTGTGTGTCAGCAACCAGCAACATGACCATGACTAAGAAACATATGGCCAGCGGCTGAGGTAGAAGCATCATGGCCACAGCACGAGGACAAGATATGAATGGCAGGCCAGGGCCAAGAGCAATGTGGACACATGCACTTTCTCATTCTCATATATACAGTGCATTTGGAAAATATTCAGACCTTGACTTTTTCCACATTTTGTTACTTTACAGCCTTATTCTAAAATTGATTCAATACATTTTTCTCCTCATCAATCTACACACAACACCCCATACTGACAAAGCAAAAACAGAAAAAAGACTTTGCTATGAGACTCGAAATTGAGCTCAGGTGCATCCTGTTTCCATTGATCATCCTTGAGATGTTTCTACATCTTGATTGGAGTCCACCTGTGGTAAATTCAATTGATTGGGCATGATTTGGAAAGGCTGTCACCTGCCCACATAGAGTCCCACAGTTGACAGTACATGTTTTTGTTTAACTAGGCAAGTCAGTTAAAACCTCTTGAAGCTAGGGAGCACTATTTTTATTTTTGGAAAAATAACGTTCCCAATGTAAACTGCCTATTTCTCAGGACCAGATGCTAGAATATGCATATAATTGACAGCTTAGGATAGAACACTCTAACGTTTCCAAAACTGTAAAAAAATATTGTCTGTGAGTATAACAGAACTGATATTGCAGGCGAAATCCTGAGAAAAATCCAATCAGAAAATGACTCTTATTTTGAAACCCCTGCCACTTATACAATGTGGTCCTTTACGCTCATTCATCAACATAAAGGCGTGAAACTACTTCTAAAGGCTGTAGACACCTTAGGGAATACGTACAAAGGGGAATCTAGTTGATATCCCTGTCAATAGTCAGTAGGGATGCATAGGAACACAAAGGTTTCAAAATATGAGTCACTTCCTGATTGGATTTTTCTCAGGATTTCGCCTGCAATATCAGTTCTGTTATACTCAGACAATATTTTTTACAGTTACAGTCAAGTCTGGAATGAGGGCTATATTTGTTCCTGGTTTACCATTTTTTTAATGGGGTATGCTCATTTAAGATGGTGAGGAAAGTACTTTTAAAGAATAACCAGGTCCTTCTGTAGCTCAGTTGGTAGAGCATGGCGCTTGTAACGCCAGGGTAGTGGGTTCGATCCCCGGGACCACCCATACGTAGAATGTATGCACACATGACTGTAAGTCGCTTTGGATAAAAGCGTCTGCTAAATGGCATATATTATATTATTATTATCCTCTACTGATGGAAGGAGGTCATTATCCTTCCAGGATACCCGGGCCAGGTTGATTAGAAATGCTTGCTCGCTAGTGCAGTACACCACAGGACGTTTTTTTGCTGGTCAAGGGCAGTCAAGTCTGGAAGAACAATTTCACATTGATTTCAGGCGCCGACAGAGATGGCCACCTCGCTTCGAGTTCCTAGGAAACTATGCTGTATTTAGTTTTTTTACGTGTTATTTCTTACATTGGTACCCCAGGTAATCTTAGGTTTCATTAAATACAGTCGGGAAGAACTACTGAATATAAGAGCAACGTAAACTCACCATCAGCACGACCAGGAATATGACTTTCGCGAAGCGGATCCTGTGTTCTGCCTTCCACCCTGGACAACGGAATGGATCCCAGCCTGCGACCCAAAACAACAACGTCGTAAAAAATTATCTTTGATTATAATCACAGCCGTATATATTCCCCCCCAAGCAGACACATCGATGGTCCTGAACGAACTTTATTTGACTCTTTGCAAACTGGAAACCACATATCCTTTGCAAACTGGAAACCACATATCCTGGAAACCACATAACCACATAAACTGGAAACCGAGTATAACTGGAAACTACATAACCACATATCGAAACCACTCCCTAAAATGTATCAGCATATCGATTGAGCGACCAGGGCTGGTAAGACCTTGGATCATTCCTATTCTAACTTACGTGACGCATATAAGGCCCTCCCCCGCCCTCCTTTCGGAAAAGCTGACCACGACTCCATTTTGTTGCTCCCTGCCGACAGACAGAAACTAAAACAAGAAGCTCCCGCGCTCAGGTCTCTTCAACGCTAGTCTGACCAATCTGATTCCACGCTTCAAAACTGCTTCGATCACGTGGACTGGGATATGTTCCGCATTGCTTCCAACAACAACATTGACGAATACGCTAATTCTGTGAGCGAGTTCATTAGAAAGTGCGTTGACAATGTCGTTCCAATAGCAACGATTAAATCATTCCCAAACCAGAAACCGTGGATTGATGGCAGCATTCGCGTGAAACTGAAAGCGCGAACCATTGCTTTTAACCAGGGCAAGGTGACCAGAAACATGACCGAATACAAACAGTGGTGCTATTCCCTCCGCAAGGCAATCAAACAAGCTAAGCGTCAGTATAGAGACAAAGTAGATTCACAATTCAATGGCTCAGACACAAGAGGTATGTGGCAGGGTCTGCAGTCAATCACAGATTACAAAAAGAAAACCAGCCCCGTCACGGACCAGGATGTCTTGCTCCCAGACAGACTAAATTACTTTTTTGCCCGCTTTGAGGACAATACAGTGCCACTGACACGGCCCGCAACCAAAACCTGCGGACTCTCCTTCACTGCAGCCGACGTGAGTAAAACATTTAAACGTATTAACCCTCGCAAGGCTGCACGCCCAGACGGCATCCCCAGCCGCGTCATCAGAGCATGCGCAGACCAGCTGGCTGGTGTGTTTACGGACATATTCAATCAATCCTTATCCCAGTCTGCTGTTCCCACATGCGTCAAGAGAGCCACCATTGTCCCTGTTCCCAAGAAAGCTAAGGTAATTGAGCTAAACGACTACCGCCCCGTAGCACTCACTTCCTCCATCATGAAGTGCTTTGAGAGACTAGTCAAGGACCATATCACCTATACCCTACCTGACACCCACTCCAATTTGCTTACCGCCCAAATAGGTCCACAGACGACGCAATCTCAACCACACTGCACACTTCCCTAACCCATCTGGACAAGAGGAATACCTATGTGAGAATGCTGTTCATCGACTACAGCTCGGCATTCAACACCATAGTACCCTGGGTCTCGACCCCGCCCTGTGCAACTGGGTACTGGACTTCCTGACGGGTCTCTCCCAGGTGGTGAGGGTAGGTAATAACATCTCCACCACGCTGATCCTCAACACTGGGACCCCACAAGAGAGCGTTCTGAGCCTTCTCCTGAACCTCCTGTTCACCCATGTCTGCGTGGCCATGCACGCCTCCAACTCAATCATCAAGTTTGCGGACAACACTACAGAGATAGGCTTGATTACCAACAACGACGAGACGGCCTACAGGGAGGAGGTGAGGGCCCTCGGAGTGTGGTGTCAGGAAAATAACCTCTCACTCAACATCAACAAAACAAAGGAGATGATCGTGGACTTCAGGAAACAGCAGAGGAAGCATCCCACTATCCACATCGACAGTACAGTAGTGGAGAAGGTGGAAAGTTTTAATTTCCTCGGCATACACATCACGGACAAACTGAAATGGTCCACCCACACAGACAGCGTGGTGAAGAAGGCGGAGGCTTCAGGAGGCTGAAGAAATTTGACTTGTCACCATAAACACTCACAAGCCTTTACATATGCACAATCGAGAGCATCCTGTCGGGCTGTATTACCGCCTGGTACGGAAACTGCTCCACCCACAACTGCAAGGCTCTCCAGAGGGTAGTGAGGTCTGTACAATGCATCACCGGGGGCAAACTACCTGCCCTCCAGGACACCTACACCACCTGATGTCACAGGAAGGCCAAAGAGATCATCAAGGACAACAACCACCTGAGCCACTGCCTGTTCACCCCACTATCATTCAGAAGGCGAGGTCAGTCCAGGTGCATCAGAAAGCTGGGACCGAGAGACTGAAAAACAGCTTCTATCTCAAGGCCACCAGACTTTTAAACAGCCTTCAATAACATTGAGTGGCTGCTGCCAACACACTGACTCATCTCTAGCCACTTTAATAACTTAAAAAATGATGTAATAAATGTATCACTAGGCACTTTAAACAATGCCACTTTATATAATGTTTCATACCCTAAATGACTCATCTCATATACACTGTACTCTATACCATCTACTGCATATTGCCATCTTGATGTAATAAATGTATCACTAGCATCTTTAAATAATGCCAATTTAAATAATGGTTACATACCTTACATTACTCATCGTATATGTATATACTGTACTCTAAACCATCTACTGCATCTTGCCTATGCCGTTCGGCCATCACCCATTCATATATTTTTATGTACATATTCACATTCCTTCCTTTACACTTGTGTGTATAAGGTAGTTGTTGTGAATTTGTTAGATTACTTGTTAGATATTATTGCATCGTCGGAACTAGAAGCACAAGCATTTTACTACACTCGCATTAACATCTGCTTACCATGTGTATGTCACAAATAACATTTTATTATAATTTGATCTTGTTTCTCAAAACTATCTATAATCTGATTACATCTTTTTTTGCTGGTAACGTAACATTTACAGTTACCGTTTTTTGTAATCTCTTACATGGAACGGATTACATTGAACCCTGCTGTCACCACTTCCACCGAAGTTGGCTCCCTGCCTGTTCGGGCGGTGCTCGGCGGTCGTCGTCGCAGTCCTACTAGCCGCTACCGATCCCTTGGTTTTGTCTTATTAGTTTCACCTGTGTGTATTTTGGTTTAATTAGCTTCCCTATATGTAGTAGTTTGACCCGCCCTAGTTTTGTACGGGATTGTCTTAATGTTACGTGTGCGCATGTTAGGTAGTGGTGGATTGTCTTAATGTTACGTGTGCGCATGTTAGGTAGTGGTGGATTGTCTATATGTTACGTGTGTGCATGTTAGGTAGTGGTGGATTGTCTTAATGTTACGTGTGTGCATGTTAGGTAGTGGTGGATTGTCTATATGTTACGTGTGTGCATGTTAGGTAGTGGTGGATTGTCTTAATGTTACGTGTGCGCATGTTAGGTAGTGGTGGATTGTCTATATGTTACGTGTGTGCATGTAAGGTAGTGGTGGATTGTCTTAATGTTACGTGTGTGCATGTTAGGTAGTGGTGGATTGTCTTAATGTTACGTGTGTGCATGTTAGGTAGTGGTGGATTGTCTTAATGTTACGTGTGTGCATGTTAGGTAGTGGTGGATTGTCTATATGTTACGTGTGTGCATGTTAGGTAGTGGTGGATTGTCTTAATGTTACGTGTGCGCATGTTAGGTAGGTGGATTGTCTATATGATTGTCTATTGTCTTAATGTTACGTGTGTGCATGTTAGGTAGTGGTGGATTGTCTTAATGTTACGTGTGTGCATGTTACGTAGTGGTGGATTGTCTTAATGTTACGTGTGCGCATGTTTGGTAGTGGTGGATTGTCTTAATGTTACGTGTGCGCATGTTAGGTAGTGGTGGATTATCTTAATGTTACGTGTGCGCATGTTAGGTAGTGGTGGATTGTCTCTATATGTTATGACCATGCTGGTCATTTATGAACATTTGAACATCTTGGTCATGTTCTGTTATAATCTCTACCCGGCACAGCCAGAAGAGGACTGGCCACCCCACATAGCCCGGTTCCTCTCTAGGTTTCTTCCTAGGTTTTGCCCTTTCTAGGGAGTTTTACCTAGCCACCGTGCTTTTACACCTGCATTGTTTGCTGTTTGGGGTTTTAGGCTGGGTTTCTGTACAGCACTTTGAGATATCAGCTGATGTACGAAGGGCTATATAAATACATTTGATTTGATTTGATTTGATATGTGTGTGCATGTTAGGTAGTGGTGGATTGTCTTAATGTTACGTGTGTGCATGTTAGGTAGTGGTGGATTGTCTTAATGTTACGTGTGCGCATGTTAGGTAGTGGTGGATTGTCTTAATGTTATGTGTGCGCATGTTAGGTAGTGGTGGATTGTCTTAATGTTACGTGTGCGCATGTTTGGTAGTGGTGGATTGTCTTAATGTTACGTGTGCGCATGTTAGGTAGTGGTGGATTGTCTTAATGTTACGTGTGTGCATGTTAGGTAGTGGTGGATTGTCTATATGTTACGTGTGTGCATGTTAGGTAGTGGTGGATTGTCTTAATGTTACGTGTGTGGATGTTAGGTAGTGGTGGATTGTCTTAATGTTACGTGTGCGCATGTTAGGTAGTGGTGGATTGTCTATATGTTACGTGTGTGCATGTAAGGTAGTGGTGGATTGTCTTAATGTTACGTGTGTGCATGTTAGGTAGTGGTGGATTGTCTTAATGTTACGTGTGTGCATGTTAGGTAGTGGTGGATTGTCTTAATGTTACGTGTGTGCATGTTAGGTAGTGGTGGATTGTCTATATGTTACGTGTGTGCATGTTAGGTAGTGGTGGATTGTCTTAATGTTACGTGTGCGCATGTTAGGTAGAGGTGGATTGTCTATATGTTACGTGTGTGCATGTTAGGTAGTGGTGGATTGTCTTAATGTTACGTGTGTGCATGTTAGGTAGTGGTGGATTGTCTTAATGTTACGTGTGCGCATGTTTGGTAGTGGTGGATTGTCTTAATGTTACGTGTGCGCATGTTAGGTAGTGGTGGATTATCTTAATGTTACGTGTGCGCATGTTAGGTAGTGGTGGATTGTCTCTATATGTTATGACCATGCTGGTCATTTATGAACATTTGAACATCTTGGTCATGTTCTGTTATAATCTCTACCCGGCACAGCCAGAAGAGGACTGGCCACCCCACATAGCCCGGTTCCTCTCTAGGTTTCTTCCTAGGTTTTGCCCTTTCTAGGGAGTTTTACCTAGCCACCGTGCTTTTACACCTGCATTGTTTGCTGTTTGGGGTTTTAGGCTGGGTTTCTGTACAGCACTTTGAGATATCAGCTGATGTACGAAGGGCTATATAAATACATTTGATTTGATTTGATTTGATATGTGTGTGCATGTTAGGTAGTGGTGGATTGTCTTAATGTTACGTGTGTGCATGTTAGGTAGTGGTGGATTGTCTTAATGTTACGTGTGCGCATGTTAGGTAGTGGTGGATTGTCTTAATGTTATGTGTGCGCATGTTAGGTAGTGGTGGATTGTCTTAATGTTACGTGTGCGCATGTTTGGTAGTGGTGGATTGTCTTAATGTTACGTGTGCGCATGTTAGGTAGTGGTGGATTGTCTTAATGTTACGTGTGTGCATGTTAGGTAGTGGTGGATTGTCTATATGTTACGTGTGTGCATGTTAGGTAGTGGTGGATTGTCTTAATGTTACGTGTGTGGATGTTAGGTAGTGGTGGATTGTCTTAATGTTACGTGTGTGCATGTTAGGTAGTGGTGGATTGTCTTAATGTTACGTGTGTGCATGTTAGGTAGTGGTGGATTGTCTTAATGTTACGTGTGCGCATGTTAGGTAGTGGTGGATTGTCTTAATGTTACGTGTGTGCATGTTAGGTAGTGGTGGATTGTCTTAATGTTACGTGTGCGCATGTTAGGTAGTGGTGGATTGTCTTAATGTTACGTGTGTGCATGTTAGGTAGTGGTGGATTGTCTTAATGTTACGTGTGCGCATGTTAGGTAGTGGTGGATTGTCTTAATGTTACGTGTGTGCATGTTAGGTAGTGGTGGATTGTCTTAATGTTACGTGTGCGCATGTTAGGTAGTGGTGGATTGTCTTAATGTTACGTGTGTGCATGTTAGGTAGTGGTGGATTGTCTATATGTTACGTGTGTGCATGTTAGGTAGTGGTCGATTGTCTTAATGTTACGTGTGTGCATGTTAGGTAGTGGTGGATTGTCTTAATGTTACGTGTGCGCATGTTAGGTAGTGGTGGATTGTCTTAATGTTACGTGTGCGCATGTTAGGTAGTGGTGGATTGTCTTAATGTTACGTGTGCGCATGTTAGGTAGTGGTGGATTGTCTTAATGTTACGTGTGCGCATGTTAGGTAGTGGTGGATTGTCTCTATATGTTATGTGTGTGCATGTTAGGTAGTGGTGGATTGTCTTAATGTTACGTGTGTGCATGTTAGGTAGTGGTGGATTGTCTTAATGTTACGTGTGCGCATGTTTGGTAGTGGTGGATTGTCTTAATGTTACGTGTGCGCATGTTAGGTAGTGGTGGATTGTCTTAATGTTACGTGTGCGCATGTTAGGTAGTGGTGGATTGTCTTAATGTTACGTGTGTGCATGTTAGGTAGTGGTGGATTGTCTTAATGTTACGTGTGTGCATGTTAGGTAGTGGTGGATTGTCTATATGTTATGTGTGTGCATGTTAGGTAGTGGTGGATTGTCTTAATGTTACGTGTGCGCATGTTAGGTAGTGGTGGATTGTCTTAATGTTACGTGTGTGCATGTTAGGTAGTGGTGGATTGTCTTAATGTTACGTGTGTGCATGTTAGGTAGTGGTGGATTGTCTTAATGTTACGTGTGTGCATGTTAGGTAGTGGTGGATTGTCTTAATGTTACGTGTGCGCATGTTAGGTAGTGGTGGATTGTCTCTATATGTTAAGTGTGTGCATGTTAGGTAGTGGTGGATTGTCTTAATGTTACGTGTGTGCATGTTAGGTAGTGGTGGATTGTCTTAATGTTACGTGTGTGCATGTTAGGTAGTGGTGGATTGTCTCTATATGTTATGTGTGTGTGCATGTTAGGTAGTGGTGGATTGTCTTAATGTTACGTGTGTGCATGTTAGGTAGTGGTGGATTGTCATGTTAGATAGTGGTATATGTTACGTGTGTGCATGTTAGGTAGTGGTGGATTGTCTTAATGTTATGTGTGTGCATGTTAGGTAGTGGTGTATTGTCTTAATGTTATGTGTGTGCATGTTAGGTAGTGGTGGATTGTCTTAATGTTATGTGTGTGCATGTTAGGTAGTGGTGGATTGTCTTAATGTTACGTGTGCATGTTAGGTAGTGGTGTATTGTCTTAATGTTACGTGTGCATGTTAAGTAGTGGTGGATTGTCTTAATGTTTCGTGTGCATGTTAGGTAGTGGTGGATTGTCTTAATGTTACGTGTGCGCATGTTAGGTAGTGGTGGATTGTCTTAATGTTACGTGTGCGCATGTTAGGTAGTGGTGGATTGTCTTAATGTTACGTGTGTGCATGTTAGGTAGTGGTGGATTGTCTCTATATGTTATGTGTGTGCATGTTAGGTAGTGGTGGATTGTCTTAATGTTACGTGTGCGCATGTTAGGTAGTGGTGGATTGTCTCTATATGTTATGTGTGTGCATGTTAGGTAGTGGTGGATTGTCTTAATGTTACGTGTGCGCATGTTAGGTAGTGGTGGATTGTCTTAATGTTACGTGTGTGCATGTTAGGTAGTGGTGGATTGTCTCTATATGTTATGTGTGTGCATGTTAGGTAGTGGTGGATTGTCTTAATGTTATGTGTGTGCATGTTAGGTAGTGGTGGATTGTCTTAATGTTACGTGTGTGCATGTTAGGTAGTGGTGGATTGTCTCTATATGTTATGTGTGTGCATGTTAGGTAGTGGTGGATTGTCTTAATGTTACGTGTGCGCATGTTAGGTAGTGGTGGATTGTCTTAATGTTACGTGTGTGCATGTTAGGTAGTGGTGGATTGTCTTAATGTTACGTGTGCGCATGTTAGGTAGTGGTGGATTGTCTTAATGTTACGTGTGTGCATGTTAGGTAGTGGTGGATTGTCTATATGTTACGTGTGTGCATGTTAGGTAGTGGTCGATTGTCTTAATGTTACGTGTGTGCATGTTAGGTAGTGGTGGATTGTCTTAATGTTACGTGTGTGCATGTTAGGTAGTGGTGGATTGTCTCTATATGTTATGTGTGTGCATGTTAGGTAGTGGTGGATTGTCTTAATGTTACGTGTGCGCATGTTAGGTAGTGGTGGATTGTCTCTATATGTTATGTGTGTGCATGTTAGGTAGTGGTGGATTGTCTTAATGTTACGTGTGTGCATGTTAGGTAGTGGTGGATTATCTATATGTTACGTGTGCGCATGTTAGGTAGTGGTGGATTGTCTTTATGTTACGTGTGCGCATGTTAGGTAGTGGTGGATTGTCTTTATGTTACGTGTGCGCATGTTAGGTAGTGGTGGATTGTCTTTATGTTACGTGTGCGCATGTTAGGTAGTGGTGGATTGTCTTTATGTTACGTGTGCGCATGTTAGGTAGTGGTGGATTGTCTTAATGTTACGTGTGCGCATGTTAGGTAGTGGTGGATTGTCTTTATGTTACGTGTGCGCATGTTAGGTAGTGGTGGATTGTCTTAATGTTACGTGTGTGCATGTTAGGTAGTGGTGGATTGTCTTAATGTTACGTGTGTGCATGTTAGGTAGTGGTGGATTGTCTCTATATGTTATGTGTGTGCATGTTAGGTAGTGGTGGATTGTCTTAATGTTACGTGTGCGCATGTTAGGTAGTGGTGGATTGTCTCTATATGTTATGTGTGTGCATGTTAGGTAGTGGTGGATTGTCTTAATGTTACGTGTGTGCATGTTAGGTAGTGGTGGATTATCTATATGTTACGTGTGCGCATGTTAGGTAGTGGTGGATTGTCTTTATGTTACGTGTGCGCATGTTAGGTAGTGGTGGATTGTCTTTATGTTACGTGTGCGCATGTTAGGTAGTGGTGGATTGTCTTTATGTTACGTGTGCGCATGTTAGGTAGTGGTGGATTGTCTTTATGTTACGTGTGTGCATGTTAGGTAGTGGTGGATTGTCTTTATGTTACGTGTGCGCATGTTAGGTAGTGGTGGATTGTCTTAATGTTACGTGTGTGCATGTTAGGTAGTGGTGGATTGTCTTAATGTTACGTGTGTGCATGTTAGGTAGTGATGGATTGTCTTAATGTTACGTGTGTGCATGTTAGATAGTGGTGGATTGTCTTTATGTTACGTGTGTGCATGTTTGGTCGTGGTGTATTTTATTTTCTTTACTTGACACCCTGTGGTTATGGGTTGTCTTGTATAGTGTCCTGCGCCCTTTGTGTTGGGCTTATTATTTTGGTGTGCAAGAGTAAAGCACTTTACTCAGTTACTCTCTTTCTGCGTCTGATTCCTGCACCCACCTAGTCCCTCGTGACACCTGCATGTGTGTTTGTTCTTGCAACATTCAGCTTCAAAACTGTTCCACAGTGGAAGCCTTTGGTTGAGATTTCCCTGCCGGTGGCACCCTCATGTTCTGGATCGTTACACCAATGTGGTACCTTTTGAGATGTAAAACATTTTATTTCACCTTATTGTAACATTATGTCATGAAGAGCACATGTTCAACTTCATGAGAAAAACATTTACCCATCTCAAGATGTTAATTAAAAATAATGATACTCTTGTAAGTGCTTAATAACAGCCAAATAAAATAACAGGGTTGACTGTAACAGGGTTAACAATTTAATCTTAAATCAGCCATCAATCCCCGTGTGACAGGGGAAATTGACGCTTGTTGTGTGCAACAGGGAGGGGCAATTGAATGCAAGCTTCACCCCCCAAAAATAATTGTTGAAAAATGTCTTACCTGTCAATCTCCAGTGCATTTTGTTATATTACAGCTGTCACGGTCGTCCTCCTCTTCATCTGAAGAGGAGAGGCGAGAAGGATCAGAGGACCAAAATGATGCGTGGTATGTGTTCATAGTGAATTTTAATAAAGAGAACACTGAACACTGCAACACTATACAAAAGAGTAACAAAAACAATAAACCAATGACGACCGTGAAGCTACAACTGAGACCTGTGCTGACACAAGACACTAACATAGACAATCACCCACAAACAAACAGTGTCAGGTTGGATGGAGAGCATTGCTGCACAGATATTGTCAGGTCTCTCCAGGGATGTTCGATCGATCGGGTTCAAGTCTGGGCTCGGGCTGGGACACTCAAGGACATTGAGAATTGTCCCGAAACCACTCCTGTCTTGTTTTGACTGTGTTCAAAGTCATTGGTGAAACTTTGCCCCAGTCTGAGGTCCTGAGTCCTCTGGAGCAGGTTTTCATCAAGTATCTCTACTTTGTACTTTGCTCTGTTCATCTTTCTCTCGATCCTGACTACCCATAAGAAAAAATCTGTTGCTCACTCGGATATCCTTTTGATCACTCAATCTGTTGCTCACTCGGATGCGGCCTTTAGCCGTACCCTTATCCTACTCCTCCTCTGTTCCTCTGGTGATGTAGAGGTTAATCCAGGCCCTGCAGTGCCTAGCTCCAATCCCATTCCCCAGGCACTCTCATTTGTTGATTTCAGTAACCGTACAAGCCTTGGTTTCTTGCATGTTAACATTAGAAGTCTCCACCCTAAGTTTGTTTTATTCACTGCCTTAGCACACTCTGCCAACCCGGATGTCCTGGCCATGTCTCAATCCTGGTTTAGGAAAACCACCAAAAACCCTGAAATGTCCACCCCTAACTATAAAATTTTCCGACAAGATAGAACTGCCAAAGGGGTGGAGTTGCAATCTACTGCAGAGATAGCCTGCAGAGTTATGTCTTAGTATCCAGGTATGTGCCCAAACAATTTGAGCTTCTACTTGTAAAAATCCACCTTCTCAGAAACAAGTCTCTCACCGTTGCCACTTGCTACAGACCACCTTCTGCCCCCAGCTGTGCCCTGGACACCATATGTGAATTGATTGCCCCCCCATCTATCTTCAGAGCTCGTGCTGTTAGGTGACATAAACTAGGACATGCTTAACACCCCGGCCATCCTACAAGCTAAGCTTGATGCCCTCAATCTCACACAAATTATCATTGAACCCACCAGGTACAACCCCAAATCCGTAAACATGGGCACCCTCATAGATATCATCCTAACCAACCTACCCTCCAAATACAAATACAGTCGTGCGACTGCTTTCGGCATCCAAAGATTTTTCCAACTTGAATAAATGCTTGGAAGTAAGGAAGACAACAGTGTTGTAGTCTACTTCGATACGGATATAATTTATTATTGATATCTGCATAGCGCAATGATGTGAATCGCACTGCTGCTCTCTCATTTAGCTATTTGTGCCTTCTGGATTGTGGTTGTTGTGGATGGCTGTTCACAAATCTAAATGTGTATTTGAACCAAATAATAGTTAAATTCAAGAAGTTTAAGCTGCCTATCAATTATTGTTTTTGAAACCAGTAGACAGCCAGTGAAAAATGTACTCTTGCAACGGCTACACAGTGTGGATCCCAGCCTATGGAACAACAGCTACACAGTGCAGATCCCAGCCTATGGAACAACGGCTACACAGTGTGGATCCCAGCCTATGGAACAACAGCTACACAGTGTCAGATCCCAGCCTATGGAACAACGGCTACACAGTGTGGATCCCAGCCTATGGAACAACGGCTACACAGTGTGGATCCCAGCCTATGGAACAACAGCTACACAGTGTGGATCCCAGCCTATGGAACAACAGCTACACAGTGTGGATCCCAGCCTATGGAACAACAGCTACACAGTGCAGATCCCAGCCTATGGAACAACAGCTACACAGTGTGGATCCCAGCCTATGGAACAACAGCTACACAGTGTGGATCCCAGCCTATGGAACAACAGCTACACAGTGTGGATCCCAGCCTATGGAACAACAGCTACACAGTGTGGATCCCAGCCTATGGAACAACAGCTACACAGTGTGGATCCCAGCCTATGGAACAACAGCTACACAGTGTGGATCCCAGCCTATGGAACAACAGCTACACAGTGTGGATCCCAGCCTATGGAATACAGTGCAGTGCCTATGGAACAACGGCTACACAGTGTGGATCCCAGCCTATTACACAGTGTGGATCCCAGCCTATGGAACAACAGCTTCATGCTGATACACAGTGTGGATCCCAATGGAAAAACATCCCAGCCTATGGAACAGCTGTGGATCCCAATGGCTACACAGTGCACACATGCTCAACATGGATTTATATCCCATATATATATGTATCGATATATATATATGGATCCCATATTAATCTAATTCATGCTGATAAAAAAAAAATAGGGGCCTAATGGACACATGCTATATATATATATATATATATATATATATATATTATATATATATATATATATATATATATATATATATATTTGAGCATGTGTCCATTAGGCCTCTGCATTTTTTTTATCAGCATGAATTAGATTGAGCAATAACATAGTTTTGATGTGTATATATATAAATATATAAATATAAATATATATATATTTATATTTTATATATATATATATAATTTTGCATGCCCAATTTTTCAGTTTTTGATTTGTTAAAAAAGTTTGAAATATCCAATAAATGTTGTTCCACTTCATGATTGTGTCCCACTTGTTGATGATTCTTCATAAAAAAATACAGTTTTATATCTTTATGTTTGAAGCCTGAAATGTGGCAAAAGGTCGCAAAGTTCAAGGGGGCCGAATACTTTCGCAAGGCACTGTACATGCTACCTCAATCAGCCTGACTATGTATATTAATCTCAGAGTGGTTACATTTCTCCAGGGGAATCCCTCAGCTTTTTACCGAAACAGGCGGGGAAACATTTTATTGTTTCATCTGTGGATTTTCCCTTTAAACAGCTGCATATTATCAAGATATCTAAGTGTCACCAAGAAAAAGGTAAATAGGCCAATAGCAAATGCCAAATATGACATTCATTTTTCACATGTAAATACACTTTTCAGTAGTGTTTAAAGCATGCCATTCCATGAGCACAGCGTTTATTTTTAAACTCGAATCAATGAGCCCAATCAGTCCTCCATGACAACAAAATCATAAACAACAGAGTAGGGCTGGCTAATAAGTCCTTAGATTTGGGTTATGATCAGGTTAAACAATTTGGCAAATCTATACTTCAATATTTCCAAGTCCTATTCTTGAATATCAAAGGTATCACATTTATTGTAATTACTGGAATTCTGAGAGACTTTGGTTTTTAATGTAAAGATAAAATTTAATCGTATTATTATATGTAGTAGAGAGCGATGGGTTAGAAGAAGCCTACATAACCAACCCATAAAGTAAACTTCAGTATCCATATATGGCCAGCTATGTAAACATTAACATAGATATATCCTGCAATAGATGTAGTTCAATACCTTTTTGTATTCTTCGTATGCCTCTTAAGGGGCAATCTAAAAGTACTTGAGTGAGTTTGGGTAATCCAAAAGTTACATTCCTGATTACAAGTTTGGACAGGTATATAGTAACTGTAACTGATTACATTTAGAAAGTAACCTACCCAACCCACCCAGCCCAAAACCCACCCACACACACCCACACATAGAGAGAGAGAGCAATAAGATAATGACATTACATAATCAAAACATTTGACTGAACTTGTAAGTAGACCCACAGGCTTTAAATCAGGCTAAAGGAACAGGAAAAGACAGGTTATGAGGCAGAGATCAAGTGAAGACAGATCTGGGATCAGGGATAATAAGAGGTTCAAATTAAACTGCCGAGCTGTCATGGCTCCTGCATGCACTGCAGCTTGAAGGGTTCCACTCAACATCTGAAAAATAGATGCATTAAAGGTTTATCTGGGTTTGGTACATACATTTTTGGAGTTTTAGGTTAATTATACTGTACATTGATTGATTCTTGAAGAATATAACTTTTAATGCCTCATGAGCTTGCCACTTTAAAACCCAATCGAAGGAAGTGTGACGATCTAGGTTTGAACCTTGGGCATCAGTGTACCACAAAACTGTATCAGTCAGCTGAGCTAAAGCCTAGAGGAGAATAAGGGAGAAATTTTGCACATTACACATTAAAGCAAAACAATCATGTGGTTTTTACTTCTACTGTCTGGCCAGTTGGTGAAATCACAAGACAGATGATAGAGGAGAGGAGATGACAGAGGACAGGACAGGACAGAAAGAGATGGGTATACATTTGAATTATTTATGGTGTGTGCGTGTCTCTCGTCTGGGTGTGTCTTCTGAGAGAGGGGATGGTGTCTGCCAATATATCAGATGACTGGTGACAACTTAATTGGGGAGGACGGGCTCATGGTAATGGTTGGAAAGGAATGAATGTAGTGCTATCAGACAAATGTGTTTGGTACCATTCCATTTACTCAACTCCAGCCATTATTATGAGCTGTCCTCCCCTCACCAGCCTCCTCTGGCATATATCATAAACATTTCTTCATAATCCTCCTGTTCAAAATGTGGCACAGCTCCAAATAACATGACTGTTTAGTATTTATTTCCCATAAAAGGCTGTATGTGTAATTGTGTAGAGAGTTTATGAGGCTTCATAGCTTTTCAGTGGGTTTTACTGTCCGTCCGTGATCAGGAGTTTACTGCCCTTACAGAAAAAACACATCAGTTTCACCTGAACAAATGTGACCTCATGTGGTCAACTGTGATTTAACGTGAAGTTAATGTGATAATATTTAACAACATGGGAAGCAATGTGATAACGTAAAAAACAAGCAATCTCAAGTGATCATGTAATTTGTGAAATTAATGTGAAATAAATTTGACATGGGAATTCAACATATTTACACGTGACGACATTTGAGCATATTAAAAAACATGTTAAATGTTATTTCGAAAATGTTACATTGAAATGCATAAACTACATGAATTTATTTGAAACAGTAATGGCCCGCTGAGGGTTTTTTTCCATTTCATGGTTTGTTCCAGGAACGTCCCCAAGGACAACAGACTCATATCAGTCTAAAATCTACAAATAGCCGCTCGCTGGCATGTGCTCGCTGGCATGTGCTCGCTGGCATGTGCTCGCTGGCATGTGCTCGCTGGCATGTGCTCGCTGGCATGTTCTTTCCTCTGTTTCTCTTTATGTATGCTGTGTCATAATCTCCACTACAACACGTATGTGAGATCGTTCAGACGTCACTGTAGATGTACTATTGTCAAAGGGAGTATTTTCAGCTTGAGAACCGTTCATCGTTTTAACGACCCTGATGGCTCTGTCCATTAATCACGGTACTCCATTCTGCTTGTTTGTTTTATTTGTCGGCCCCGTTGCCTAGTCAACGCCATTTTACCTGCTGTTTGTTGTGCTAGCTGATTAGTTGTTGTTGTCTCACCTACTGTTTTAGCTGGCTTTCCCAATTCAACACCTGTGATTACTGTATGCCTCGCTGTATGTCTCTCTCAAATGTCAAATGTCCAGTTATCATTGTTTTGTTCCAGAGATACAACCCCTACCTCCTCACCTCACACCCATGCGGTGCCTGGGCTCATCATCACCCTGCCCTCCGCTGTACCCGCACCCCACCATACCCCTGTCTGCGCATTATGCCCTGAATATATTCTATCATGCCCAGAAACCTGCTCCTCTTATTCTCTGTCCCCAACGCTCGAGGCGACCAGTTTTGATAGCCTTTAGCCGCACCCTCATACTACTCCTTCTCTGTTCCGCGGGTGATGTGGAGGTAAACCCAGGCCCTGCATGTCCCCAGGCACCCTCATTTGTTGACTTCTGTGATCGAAAAAGCCTTGGTTTCATGCATGTCAATATCAGAAGCCTCCTCCCTAAGTTTGTTTTACTCACTGCTTTAGCACACTCTGCTAACCCTGATGTCCTTGCCGTGTCTGAATCCTGGCTCAGGAAGGCCACCAAAAATTCAGAGATTTCCATACCCAACTATAACATCTTCCGTCAAGATAGAACTGCCAAAGGGGGAGGAGTTGCAGTCTACTGCAGAGATAGCCTGCAAAGTAACGTCATACTTTCCAGGTCCATACCCACAGTTCGAACTACTAATTTTGAAAATTACTCTCTCCAGAAATCAGTCTCTCACTGTTGCCGCCTGCTACCGACCCCCCTCAGCTCCCAGCTGTGCCCTGAACACCATTTGTGAATTGATCGCCCCCCATCTAGTTTCAGAGTTTGTTCTGTTAGGTGACCTAAACTGGGATATGCTTAACACCCCGGCAGTCCTACAATCTAAGCTAGATGCCCTCAATCTCACACAAATCATCAAGGAACCCACCAGGTACAACCCTAATTCTGTAAACAAGGGCACCCTCATAGACGTCATCCTGACCAACTGGCCCTCCAAATACACCTCCGTTTTCTTCAACCAGGATCTCAGCGATCACTGCCTCATTGCCTGTATCCGCCATGGAGCCGCAGTCAAACGACCACCCCTCATCACTGTCAAACGCTCCCTAAAACACTTCTGTGAGCAGGCCTTTCTAATCGACCTGGCCCGGGTATCCTGGAAGGACATTGACCTCATCCCGTCAGTTGAGGATGCCTGGTCATTCTTTAAAAGTAACTTCCTCACCATTTTAGATAAGCATGCTCCGTTCAAAAAATGCAGAACTAAGAACAGATACAGCCCTTGGTTCACTCCAGACCTGACTGCCCTCGACCAGCACAAAAACATCCTGTGGCGGACTGCAATAGCATCGAATAGTCCCCGTGATATGCAACTGTTCAGGAAAGTCAGGAACCAATACACGCAGTCAGTCAGGAAAGCTAAGACCAGCTTCTTCAGGCAGAAGTTTGCATCCTGTAGCTCCAACTCCAAAAAGTTCTGGGACACTGTGAAGTCCATGGAGAACAAGAGCACCTCTTACCAGCTGCCCACTGCACTGAGGCTAGGTAACACGGTCACCACCGATAAATCCATGAATATTTCGAAAACTTCAATAAGCATTTCTCAACGGCTGGCCATGCCTTCCGCCTGACTACTCCAACCTCGGCCAACAGCTCCGCCCCCCCCGCAGCTCCTCGCCCAAGCCTCTCCAGGTTCTCCTTTACCCAAATCCAGATAGCAGATGTTCTGAAAGAGCTGCAAAACCTGGACCCGTACAAATCAGCTGGGCTTGACAATCTGGACCCTCTATTTCTGAAACTATCTGCCGCCATTGTCGCAACCCCTATTACCAGCCTGTTCAACCTCTCTTTCATATCGTCTGAGATCCCCAAGGATTGGTAAGCTGCCGCAGTCATCCCCCTCTTCAAAGGGGGAGACACCCTGGACCCAAACTGTTAAAGACCTATATCCATCCTGCCCTGCCTATCTAAGGTCTTCGAAAGCCAAGTCAACAAACAGGTCACTGACCATCTCGAATCCCACCGTACCTTCTCCACTGTGCAATCTGGTTTCCGAGCCGGTCACGGGTGCACCTCAGCCACACTCAAGGTACTAAACGATATCATAACCGCCATCGATAAAAGACAGTACTGTGCAGCCGACTTCATCGACCTTGCCAAGGCTTTCGACTCTGTCAATCACCATATTCTTATCGGCAGACTCAGTAGCCTCGGTTTTTCGGATGACTGCCTTGCCTGGTTCACCAATTACTTTGCAGACAGAGTTCAGTGTGTCCGGTCCTCTGGCAGTCTCTATGGGGGTGCCACAGGGTTCAATTCTCAGGCCGACTCTTTTCTCTGTATATATCAATGATGTTGCTCTTGCTGCGGGCGATTCCCTGATCCACCTCTACGCAGACGACACCATTCTATATACTTTCGGCCAGTCATTGGACACTCTGCTATCTAACCTCCAAACGAGCTTCAATGCCATACAACACTCCTTCCGTGGCCTCCAACTGCTCTTAAACGCTAGTAAAACCAAATGCATGCTTTTCAACCGATCGCTGCCTGCACCCGCATGCCCGACTAGCATCACCACCCTGGAAGGTTCCGACCTTGAATATGTTGACATCTATAAGTACCTAGGTGTCTGGCTAGACTGCAAACTCTCCTTCCAGACTCATATCAAACATCTCCAATCGAAAATCAAATCAAGAGTCTGCTTTCTATTCCGCAACAAAGCCTCCTTCACTCACGCCGCCAAGCTTACCCTAGTAAAACTGACTATCCTACCGATCCTCGACTTCGGCGATGTCATCTACAAAATGGCTTCCAACACTCTACTCAGCAAACTGGATGCAGTCTATCACAGTGCCATCCGTTTTGTCACTAAAGCACCTTATACCACCCACCACTGCAACTTGTATGCTCTAGTTGACAGTATAGATTGAGTATTGAGAGGCCTATATTTCCTCACCACAGGACACCATTAAAATCAGCCTCAAAAGCTGCTCTTCTGTCGATCTCTCTAATTGTGTTGTGTTGTCAATCATGCAGAGTTCCTTGCCTTCCTGTTTCACAGCCAATAAAATGATAAGAACTTGCGGGTGAGTGTGCTTGTATAAGTGAGGTTGATTGATGAAGGGGGAGAAGGGGTTAGTTGATTTAGTTCAGGCACTGCATCAGCCCTGAGAATTTCCTTTATGGCCGGGACATGATGGACACCCAAAAGGTCAGAGGTCAAACCTGTGTGACAATGACCTTGGGCTCAGTTTTGACATTGGGGAACCTTGACGAGAGAGTTTGGAGAGTCTGATATCCCCCAGAAAGGCAGTTCAATGGCCAGGGGGGTCCAATAAACCATGGGACACTGGGCTTTTCCCCTTCATGATGAATAAGTGTCTCTGCCACTGGAGAGGGAAAACCCCAGCCTGTCCACCTCTTCAAACAGCACTCTGGGGATGGCAGGGTTAGTTCTATCAGGGCCCATGAAATTGACCTGTTGATGGGTTACACGTGATGACTAGAGCCACAGCTGACCGAGATCATGTTCTTCAACAACCACCGCCCTCAGACTCCAACCCTTATGGATTTATAGACCCTTTCGGAAAGAGGTGCACCTTGAGCAAGGGTCATCTTTGAAGAGGACGGTGAAGTGAAAGCACAAAAACTGTGTATGTGTGTGTTGGGTGATATGTCTGTCTGTGTGTGTGTGTGTGTGTGTGTGTGTGTGTGTGTGTGTGTGTGTGTGTGTGTGTGTGTGTGTGTGTGTGTGTGTGTGTGTGTGTGTGTGTGTGTGTGTGTGTGTGTGTGTGTGTGTGTGTGTGTGTTTAAAGCAAGCAAGGTCAGATCTCAGATCACAGCCACCTTTCTAATCTCACACAGCTGCATGTCCAGGCAAGTCACATCAGATCGACTTCAGGATTCAACGTTTGTCCAGGTCCCAGTATATCGGGAGAGTCCTTCACTACCGTCCACTAGGGGAAATGTGAGTGACTATTAACATCTAGTAGGCTGGAAGCTTGCTGAAGTGTTGTGGTTGGGGATAGACGAAAAGTTTAACCAGCATGACAGGGCATTGTGGTAGGGGATAGAGGAAATGATTTACCAGCATGCTAGGGCATTGTGGTTGGGGATAGAGGAAAGGATTTACCAGCATGCGAGGGCATTGTGGTAGGGGATAGAGGAAAGGATTTAACAGCATGCTAGGACAATGTGGTTGGGGATAGAGGAAAGGATTTACCAGCATGCTAGGGCATTGTGGTTGGGGATAGAGGAAAGGATTTACCAGCATGCTAGGGCATTGTGGTTGGGGATAGAGGAAAGGATTTACCAGCATGCTGGGGCATTGTGGTTGGGGACAGAGGAAAGGATTTACCAGCATGCTAGGGCATTGTGGTTGGGGATAGAGGAAAGGATTTACCAGCATGCTAGGGCATTGTGGTAGGGGATAGAGGAAAGGATTTACCAGCATGCTAGGGCGTTGTGGTTGGAATAGAGGAAAGGATTTACCAGCATGCTAGGGCATTGTGGTAGGGGATAGAGGGAAGGATTTACCAGCATGCTAGGGCATTGTGGTAGGGGATAGAGGAAAGGATTTACCAGCATGCTAGGGCATTGTGGTAGGGGATAGAGGAAAGGATTTACCAGCATGCTAGGGCATTGTGGTTGGGGACAGAGGAAATGCTTAACCAGCATGCTAGGGCATTGTGGTTGGGGACAGAGGAAAGGATTTAACAGCATGCTAGGGCATTGTGGTTGGGGACAGAGGAAAGGATTTAACAGCTTGCTAGGGCGTTGTGGATGGAATAGAGGAAAGGATTTACCGGCATGCTAGGGCATTGTGGTTGGGGATAGAGGAAAGGGTTTACCAGCATGCTGTGGTTGGGGACAGAGGAAAGGATTAACCATCATGCTGTGGATGGGGATAGAGGAAAGGATTTAACAGCATGCTAGGGCATTGTGGTTGGCGATAGAGGAAAGGATTTAACAGAATGCTAGGGCATTGTGGTTGGGGACAGAGGAAAGGATTTACCAGCTTGCTAGGGCGTTGTGGATGGAATAGAGGAAAGGATTTACCGGCATGCTAGGGCATTGTGGTTGGGGATAGAGGAAAGGATTTACCAGCATGCTAGGGCATTGTGGTTGGGGACAGAGGAAAGGATTTACCAGCTTGCTAGGGCGTTGTGGATGGAATAGAGGAAAGGATTTACCGGCATGCTAGGACATTGTGGTTGGGGACAGAGGAAAGGATTTACCAGCATGCTAGGGCATTGTGGTAGGGGATAGAGGAAAGGATTTACCAGCATGCTAGGCCATTGTGGTAGGGGATAGAGGAAAGGATTTACTAGCATGCTAGGGCATTGTGGTTGGGAACAGAGGAAAGGATTTACCAGCATGCTAGGGCATTGTGGTTGGAGATAGAGGAAAGGATTTACTAGCATGCTAGGGCATTGTGGTTGGGGACAGAGGAAAGGATTTAACAGCATGCTAGGGCATTGTGGTTGGGGATAGAGGAAAGGCTTAACCAGCTTGCTAGGGCGTTGTGGTTGGGGATAGAGGAAAGGGTTTAGCAGCATGCTGTGGTTGGGGACAGAGGAAAGGATTAACCAGCATGCTGTGGATGGGGATAGAGGAAAGGATGTACCAGCATGCTAGGACATTGAGGTAGGGGACAGAGGAAAGGCTTAACCAGCATGCTGTGGATGGGGATAAAGGAGAGGATTTACCAGCATGCTAGGGCATTGTGGTTGGGGACAGAGGAAAGGATTAACCAGCATGCTGTGGATGGGGATAGAGGAGAGGATTTACCAGCATGCTAGGGCATTGTGGTTGGGGACAGAGGAAAGGCTTAACCAGCATGCTAAGGCATTGTGGTTGGGGGTAGAGGAAAGGCTTAACCAGCTTGCTAGGGCGTTGTGGTTGGGGATAGAGGAAATGATTTACCAGCATGCTAGGGCATTGTGGTTGGGGACAGAGGAAATGATTTACCAGCATGCTAGGGCATTGTGGTTGGGGACAGAGGAAAGGATTTACCAGCTTGCTAGGGCGTTGTGGATGGAATAGAGGAAAGGATTTACCGGCATGCTAGGACATTGTGGTTGGGGACAGAGGAAAGGATTTACCAGCATGCTAGGGCATTGTGGTAGGGGATAGAGGAAAGGATTTACCAGCATGCTAGGCCATTGTGGTAGGGGATAGAGGAAAGGATTTACTAGCATGCTAGGGCATTGTGGTTGGGAACAGAGGAAAGGATTTACCAGCATGCTAGGGCATTGTGGTTGGAGATAGAGGAAAGGATTTACTAGCATGCTAGGGCATTGTGGTTGGGGACAGAGGAAAGGATTTACCAGCATGCTAGGGCATTGTGGTTGGAGATAGAGGAAAGGATTTACTAGCATGCTAGGGCATTGTGGTTGGGGACAGAGGAAAGGATTTACCAGCATGCTAGGGCATTGTGGTTGGAGATAGAGGAAAGGATTTACTAGCATGCTAGGGCATTGTGGTAGGGGACAGAGGAGAGGATTTACCAGCATGCTAGGACATTGTGGTAGGGGATAGAGGAAAGGATTTACTAGCATGCTAGGGCATTGTGGTTGGGGACAGAGGAGAGGATTTACCAGCATGCTAGGACATTGTGGTAGGGGATATAGGAAAGGATTTACCAGCATGCTAGGGCATTGTGGTTGGGGATAGAGGAAAGGCTTAACCAGCTTGCTAGGGCGTTGTGGTTGGGGATAGAGGAAAGGATTTACCAGCATGCTAGGGCATTGTGGTTGGAGATAGAGGAAAGGATTTACTAGCATGCTAGGGCATTGTGGTTGGGAACAGAGGAAAGGATTTACCAGCATGTTAGGGCATTGTGGTTGGGGACAGAGGAAAGGCTTAACCAGCATGCTAAGGCATTGTGGTTGGGGATAGAGGAAAGGCTTAACCAGCTTGCTAGGGCGTTGTGGTTGGGGATAGAGGAAAGGGTTTACCAGCATGCTGTGGTTGGGGACAGAGGAAAGGATTAACCAGCATGCTGTGGATGGGGATAGGGAAAGGATTTACCAGCATGCTAGGACATTGAGGTTGGGGACAGAGGAAAGGATTTACCAGCATGCTGTGGATGGGGATAGAGGAGAGGATTTACCAGCATGCTAGGGCATTGTGGTAGGGGACAGAGGAAAGGATTAACCAGCATGCTGTGGTGGTGGGGACAGAGGAAAGGATTTACCAGCATGCTAGGACATTGTGGTAGGGGATAGAGGAAAGGATTTACCAGCATGCTAGGGCATTGTGGTTGGGGATAGAGGAAAGGCTTAACCAGCATGCTAGGGCGTTGTGGTTGGGGATAGAGGAAAGGATTTACCAGCATGCTAGGGCATTGTGGTTGGGGACAGAGGAAAGGCTTAACCAGCATGCTAGTGCGTTGTGGTAGGGGATAGAGGAAAGGATTTACCAGCATGCTAGGGCATTGTGGTTGGAGATAGAGGAAAGGATTTACTAGCATGCTAGGGCATTGTGGTTGGGAACAGAGGAAAGGATTTACCAGCATGCTAGGGCATTGTGGTTGGGGACAGAGGAAAGGCTTAACCAGCATGCTAAGGCATTGTGGTTGGGGATAGAGGAAAGGCTTAACCAGCTTGCTAGGGCGTTGTGGTTGGGGATAGAGGAAAGGGTTTACCAGCATGCTGTGGTTGGGGACAGAGGAAAGGATTAACCAGCATGCTGTGGATGGGGATAGAGGAAAGGATTTACCAGCATGCTAGGACATTGAGGTAGGGGACAGAGGAAAGGCTTAACCAGCATGCTGTGGATGGGGATAGAGGAGAGGATTTACCAGCATGCTAGGGCATTGTGGTTGGGGACAGAGGAAAGGATTAACCAGCATTCTGTGGATGGGGATAGAGGAGAGGATTTACCAGCATGCTAGGGCATTGTGGTTGGGGACAGAGGAAAGGCTTAACCAGCATGCTAAGGCATTGTGGTTGGGGATAGAGTAAAGGCTTAACCAGCTTGCTAGGGCGTTGTGGTTGGGGATAGAGGAAAGGATTTACCAGCATGCTAGGGCATTGTGGTTGGGGACAGAGGAAAGGCTTAACCAGCATGCTAGTGCGTTGTGGTATGGGATAGAGGAAAGGATTTACCAGCTTGCTAGGGCGTTGTGGTTGGGGATAGAGGAAAGGATTTACCAGCATGCTAGGGCATTGTGGTTGGGGACAGAGGAAAGGCTTAACCAGCATGCTAGTGCGTTGTGGTATGGGATAGAGGAAAGGATTTACCAGCATGCTAGGGCATTGTGGTTGGGAACAGAGGAAAGGATTTAACAGCATGCTAGGACATTGTGGTTGGGGACAGAGGAAAGGATTCTGTAGCTCAGTTGGTAGAGCATGGCGCTTGTAACGCCAGGGTAGTGGGTTCGATCCCCGGGACCACCCATACGTAGAATGTATGCACACATGACTGTAAGTGGCTTTGGATAAAAGCGGCTAAATGGCATATATTATTATTATTATATTTACCAGCATGCTCAGGCATTGTGGTTGGGATAGAGGAAAGGATTTACCAGCATGCTAGGACATTGTGGTTGGGGACAGAGGAAATGATTTAACAGCATGCTAGGACATTGTGGTTGGGGACAGAGGAAAGGATTTACCAGCATGCTAGGACATTGTGGTTGGGGACAGATGAAAGGATTTACCAGCATGCTCGGGCATTGTGGTTGGGATAGAGGAAAGGATTTAACAGCATGCTAGGACATTGTGGTTGGGGACAGAGGAAAGGATTTACCAGCATGCTCGGGCATTGTGGTTGGGATAGAGGAAAGGATTTACCAGCATGCTAGGGCATTGTGGTTGGGGAAAGAGGAAAGGATTTACCAGCTTGCTAGGGCATTGTGGTAGGGGATAGAGGAAAGGATTTACCAGCATGCTAGAGCTTTGTGGTTGGGGACAGAGGAAAGGCTTAACCAGCATGCTAGGGCATTGTGGTTGGGGACAGAGGAAAGGATTTAACAGCATGCTCGGGCATTGTGGTTGGGATAGAGGAAAGGATTTAATAGCATGCTAGGGCATTGTGGTTGGGGACAGAGGAAAGGATTTACCAGCATGCTAGGGCATTGTGGTTGGGGAAAGAGGAAAGGATTTACCAGCTTGCTAGGGCATTGTGGTTGGGGATAGAGGAAAGGATTTACCAGCATTCTTGGGCATTGTGGTTGGGGACAGAGGAAAGGATTTACCAGCATGCTGTGGTTGGGGACAGAGGAAAGGATTTACCAGCATGCTAGGACATTGTGGTTGGGGACAGAGGAAAGGCTTAACCAGCATGCTAGGGCATTGTGGTTGGGGACATAGGAAAGGATTTACCAGCATGCTAGGGCATTGTGGTTGGGGATAGAGGAAAGGATTTACCAGCATGCTAGGGCGTTGTGGATGGAATAGAGGAAAGGATTTACCAGCATGCTAGGGCATTGTGGTTGGGGATAGAGGAAAGGATTTACCAGCATGCTGTGGTTGGGGACAGAGGAAAGGATTTACCAGCATGCTAGGGCGTTGTGGATGGAATAGAGGAAAGGATTTACCAGCATGCTAGGGCATTGTGGTAGGGGATAGAGGAAAGGATTTACCAGCATGCCAGGGCATTGTGGTTGGAGATAGAGGAAAGGATTTACCAGCATGCTAGGGCATTGTGGTTGGGGACAGAGGAAAGGCTTAACCATCATGCTAGGGCATTGTGGTTGGGGATAGAGGAAAGGATTTACCAGCATGCTAGAGCTTTGTGGTTGGGGACAGAGGAAAGGCTTAACCAGCATGCTAGGGCATTGTGGTTGGGGACAGAGGAAAGGATTTAACAGCATGCTCGGGCATTGTGGTTGGGATAGAGGAAAGGATTTAACAGCATGCTAGGGCATTGTGGTTGGGGACAGAGGAAAGGATTTACCAGCATGCTAGGGCATTGTGGTTGGGGAAAGAGGAAAAGATTTACCAGCTTGCTAGGGCATTGTGGTTGGGGACAGAGGAAAGGATTTACCAGCATGCTAGGGCATTGTGGTTGGGGACAGAGGAAAGGATTTACCATCATACTGTGGTTGGGGACAGAGGAAAGGATTTACCAGCATGCTAGGACATTGTGGTTGGGGATAGAGGAAATGATTTACCAGCATGCTAGGGCATTGTGGTTGGAATAGAGGAAAGGATTTACCAGCATGCTAGGGCGTTGTGGTTGGGGACAGAGGAAAGGCTTAACCAGCATGCTAGTGCATTGTGGTTGGGGACAGAGGAAAGGATTTACCAGCATGCTAGGGCATTGTGGTTGGGGAAAGAGGAAAAGATTTACCAGCTTGCTAGGGCATTGTGGTTGGGGACAGAGGAAAGGATTTAAAAGCATGCTAGGGCATTGTGGTTGGGGATAGAGGAAAGGATTTACCAGCATGCTAGGGCATTGTGGTTGGGGACAGAGGAAAGGCTTAACCAGCATGCTAGGGAATTGTGGTTGGGGATAGAGGAAAGGATTTAAAAGCATGCTAGGGCATTGTGGTTGGGGATAGAGGAAAGGATTTACCAGCATGCTAGGGCGTTGTGGAGGAATAGAGTTAAGGATTTACCAGCATGCTAGGGCATTGTGGTTGGGGATAGAGGAAAGGATTTACCAGCATGCTGTGGTTGGGGACAGAGGAAAGGATTTACCAGCATGCTAGGGCGTTGTGGATGGAATAGAGGAAAGGATTTACCAGCATGCTGTGGTTGGGGACAGAGGAAATAATTTACCAGCATGCTGTGGTTGGGGACAGAGGAAAGGATTTACCAGCATGCTAGGACATTGTGGTTGGGGACAGAGGAAAGGCTTAACCAGCATGCTAGGGCATTTTGGTTGGGGACAGAGGAAAGGATTTACCAGCATGCTAGGGCATTGTGGTTGGGGATAGAGGAAAGGATTTACCAGCATGCTAGGGCGTTGTGGATGGAATAGAGGAAAGGATTTACCAGCATGCTAGGGCGTTGTGGATGGAATAGAGGAAAGGGTTTACCAGCATTCTCGGGCATAGTGGTTGGATATAGAGGAAAGGCTAACCAGCATGCTAGGGCATTGTGGTTGGGGATAGAGGAAAGGATTTACCAGCATGCCAGGGCATTGTGGTTGGGGACAGAGGAAAGGATTTACCAGCTTGCTAGGGCATTGTGGTTGGGGACAGAGGAAACAATTTACCAGCATGCTATGGCGTTGTGGTTGGGGACAGAGGAAAGGATTTACC
Organism: Oncorhynchus keta; assembly: GCF_023373465.1. Taxonomy (NCBI): domain Eukaryota; kingdom Metazoa; phylum Chordata; class Actinopteri; order Salmoniformes; family Salmonidae; genus Oncorhynchus; species Oncorhynchus keta. Next base: position 8,943,664 of record NC_068422.1, read on the forward strand.
AGCATGCTAGGGCGCTGTGGTTGGGGACAGAGGAAAGGATTTACCAGCATGCTAGGGCGTTGTGGTTGGGGATAGAGGAAAGGCTTAACCAGCTTGCTAGTGCGTTGTGGTTGGGGATACAGGAAAGGATTTACCAGCATGCTAGGGCATTGTGGTTGGGGACAGAGGAAAGGATTTACCAGCATGCTAGGGCATTGTGGTTGGGGATAGAGGAAAGGATTTACCAGCATGCTAGGGCATTGTGGTAGGGGATAGAGGAAAGGATTTACCAGCATGCTAGGGCATTGTGGTAGGGGATAGAGGAAAGGATTTACTAGCATGCTAGGGCATTGTGGTTGGGAACAGAGGAAAGGATTTACCAGCATGCTAGGGCATTGTGGTTGGGGACAGAGGAAAGGCTTAACCAGCATGCTAAGGCATTGTGGATGGGGACAGAGGAAAGGATTTAACAGCATGCTCGGGCATTGTGGTTGGGGATAGAGGAAAGGATTTAACGGCATGCTAGGGCATTGTGGTTTGGGACAGAGGAAAGGATTTACCAGCATGCTAGGGCGTTGTGGTTGGGGACAGAGGAAAGGATTTACCAGCATGCTAGGGCATTGTGGTTGGGGACAGAGGAAAGGATTTGCCAGCATGCTAGGGCGTTGTGGTTGGGGATAGAGGAAAGGCTTAACCAGCTTGCTAGGGCGTTGTGGTTGGGGATAGAGGAAAGGATTTACCAGCATGCTAGGGCATTGTGGTTGGGGACAGAGGAAAGGCTTAACCAGCATGCTAGTGCGTTGTGGTATGGGATAGAGGAAAGGATTTACCAGCATGCTAGGACATTGTGGTTGGGGATAGAGGAAAGGATTTACCAGCATGCTAGGGCATTGTGGTAGGGGACAGAGGAGAGGATTTACCAGCATGCTAGGACATTGTGGGTGGGGATAGAGGAAAGGATTTACCAGCATGCTAGGACATTGTGGTAGGGGATAGAGGAAAGGATTTACCAGCATGCTAGGGCTTTGTGGTTGGGGACAGAGGAAAGGCTTAACCAGCATGCTCGGGCATTGTGGTTGGGATAGAGGAAAGGATTTAACAGCATGCTAGGGCATTGTGGTTGGGGACAGAGGAAAGGATTTACCAGCATGCTAGGGCATTGTGGTTGGGGAAAGAGGAAAGGATTTACCAGCTTGCTAGGGCATTGTGGTTAGGGATAGAGGAAAGGATTTACCAGCATTCTTGGGCATTGTGGTTTGGGATAGAGGAAAGGGTTTACCAGCATGCTGTGGTTAGGGACAGAGGAAAGGATTTACCAGCATGCTTTGGATGGGGATAGAGGAAAGGATTTACCAGCATGCTAGGACATTGTGGTTGGGGATAGAGGAAATGATTTACCAGCATGCTAGGGCGTTGTGGTTAGAATAGAGGAAAGGATTTACCAGCATGCTAGGGCGTTGTGTTTGGAATAGAGGAAAGGATTTACCAGCATGCTAGGGCATTGTGGTTGGGGATAGAGGAAAGGATTTACCAGAATGCTAGGGAATTGTGGGAGGGGACAGAGGAAAGGATTTACCAGCATTCCAGTGCATTGTGGTTGGAGATAGAGGAAAGGATTTACCAGCATGCTAGGGCATTGTGGTTGGAGATAGAGGAAAGGCTAACCAGCATGCTAGGGCATTGTGGTTGGGGATAGAGGAAAGTATTTACCAGCATGCTAGGGCATTGTGGTTGGGGACAGAGGAAAGGATTTACCAGCATGCTAGGGCATTGTGGTTGGGGACAGAGGAAAGGATTTACCAGCATGCTAGGGCATTGTGGTTGGGGATAGAGGAAAGGATTTACCAGCATGCTAGGGCGTTGTGGATGGAATAGAGTTAAGGATTTACCAGCATGCTAGAGCATTGTGGTTGGGGATAGAGGAAAGGATTTACCAGCATGTTGTGGTTGGGGACAGAGGAAAGGATTTACCAGCATGCTAGGGCGTTGTGGATGGAATAGAGGAAAGGATTTACCAGCATGCTGTGGTTGGGGACAGAGGAAATAATTTACCAGAATGCTGTGGTTAGGGACAGAGGAAAGGATTTACCAGCATGCTGTGGTTGGGGATAGAGGAAAGGATTTACCAGCATGCTAGGACATTGTGGTTGGGGATAGAGGAAAGGATTTACCAGCATGCTTGGGCGTTGTGGTTGGAATAGAGGAAAGGATTTACCAGCATGCTAGGGCGTTGTGGTTGGAATAGAGAAAGGATTTACCAGCATGCTAGGGCATTGTGGTTGGGGACAGAGGAAAGGATTTACCAGCATGCTAGGGCATTGTGGTTGGGGACAGAGGAAAGGATTTACCAGCTTGCTAGGGCATTGTCCTTCTGTAGCTCAGTTGGTAGAGCATGGCGCTTGTAATGCCAGGGTAGTGGGTTCGATTCCCGGGACCACCCATACGTAGAATGTATGCACACATGACTGTAAGTCGCTTTGGATACAAGCGTCTGCTAAATGGCATATATTATTATTATTATTATTATTATTGTGGTTGGGGATAGAGGAAAGGATTTACCAGCATGCTAGGGCATTGTGGTTGGGGACAGAGGAAAGGATTTACCATCTTGCTAGGGCATTGTGGTTGGTGATAGAGGAAAGGATTTACCAGCTTGCTAGGGCATTGTGGTTGGGGACAGAGGAAAGGATTTACCAGCATGCTGTGGTTGGGGATAGAGGAAAGGATTTACCAGCATGCTGTGGTTGGGGACAGAGGAAATGATTTACCAGCATGCTGTGGTTGGGGATAGAGGAAAGGATTTACCAGCATGCTAGGGCATTGTGGTTGGAATAGAGGAAAGGATTTACCAGCATGCTAGGGCATTGTGGTTGGAGATAGAGGAAAGGGTTTTCCAGCATGCTAGGGCATTGTGGTTGGGGATAGAGGAACGGATTTACCAGCATGCCAGGTCATTGTGGTTGGAGATCGAGGAAAGGGTTTACCAGCATGCTAGGGCATTGTGGTTGGAGATAGAGGAAAGGCTAACCAGCATGCTAGGGCATTGTGGTTGGGGATAGAGGAAAGGATTTACCAGCATGCTAGGGCATTGTGGTTGAGGACAGAGGAAAGGATTTACCAGCATGCCAGGGCATTGTGGTTGGGGACAGAGGAAAGGATTTACCAGCATGCTAGGGCATTGTGGTTGGGGACAGAGGAAAGGATTTACCAGCATGCTAGGGCTTTGTGGTTGGGGATAGAGGAAAGGCTTAACCAGCTTGCTCGGGCGTTGTGGTTGGATATAGAGGAAAGGATTTACCAGCATGCTAGGGCATTGTGGTTGGGGACAGAGGAAAGGCTTAACCAGCATGCTAGGGCGTTGTGGTTGGAGATAGAGGAAAGGCTTACACTTTCTACCAATATCAGATATGTCTATGTCCTGGGAAATGTTCTTGTTACTTACAACCTCATGCTAATCGCATTAGCCCACGTTAGCTCAACCGTCTGGTGGAAGGGACACCAATCCCGAAGAAGATTACCAGCTTGCTGGGGTGTTGTGGTTGGGGATAAAGGAAAAGCTTAACCCTAGGCTTAATCTCTGGGATAGGAGGGACAGTAGCGTCCCACTTGGCCAATAGCAAGGGAAAATGCAGAGCGCCAAATTCAAATAAAATACTATAAAAATCAAACTTTCATTAAATCACACATGTAAGATACCAAATTAAAGCTACACTCGTTGTGAATCCAGCCAACGTGTCAGATTTCAAAAAGCTTTTCTGCGAAATCATAAGATGCTATTTTCTGATGATACAACAGTAAACAATGAGAGAGTAGCATATTTCAACTCTGCAGTCGCGACACAAAACGCAGAAATAAAATATAAATCATCATTACCTTTGACAAGCTTCTTTTGTTGGCAATCCAATATGTCCCATAAACATCACAAATGGTCCTTTTGTTCGATTCATTCCGTTCATATATATCCAAAATGTTAATTTATTTGGCGCGTTTGATCCAGAAAAACATTGGTTCTCACTTGAGCAACGTCACTACAAAATACCTCAAAGGTTACCTGTAAACTTTGCAAAAACATTTCAAACTACTTTTGTAGTACAACTTTATGTATTTTTAAACATAAATAATCGATAAAACTGAAGACTGGATGATCTGTGTTCAATACAGGAAGACAACAAACTCAAACAAGCTTTCTGGTCTTGCGCAACTATAAAACAGCACACATGACATGACACTTGTGCAAGATGGCCGTAATTCTACATTACACAAAGGAATAACCTCAACCAATTTCTAAAGACTGGTGACATTCAGTGGAAGCTTTAGGAACTGCAAACAAGCCCCTTGGAAATATGGTTTCCCAATGAAACCCCATTGAATAGACAGTGACCTCCAAGAAAAGCTGCATGGTTTGTCCTCGGGGTTTTGCCTGTTACATAAGTTATGTTCTACTCACAGACATGATTCAAACAGTTTTAGAAACTTCAGAGTGTTTTCTATCCATATCAACTAATAATATGCATATCTTATATTCCGGGGGCGAGTAGCAGGAAGTTGAATTTGGGCATGCTATTTATCCAAAAGTGAAAATGCTGCCCCCTATCCAAATCAAATGAAATTGTATTGGTCACATACACATGGATAGTAGATGTTAATGGCAGTGTAGCGAAATTCTTGTGCTTCTAGTACCGACCGTGGAGTAATATCTAACAAGTAATCTAACAATTTCACAACACCTACCTTATACACACAAGTGTAAAGGAATGAATAAGAATATGTACATATAAATATATGGATGAGCGATGGCAAAACGGCATAGGTAAAATGCAGTAGATGGTAAAGAGTAGAGTATATACATATGAGATGAGTAATGTAGGGAATGTGAACATTATATAAGTGGCGTAGTTTAAAGTGACTCGTGATACATTTATTACATAACATTTTTCATTATTAAAGTGAATAGAGATTTGGGTCAGTATGTTGGCAGCAGCCACTCAATGTTAGTGATGGCTGTTTAACTTCTCTAAGATAGGGGTCGCTCGTGTCCCACTTGGCCAAAAACCAGGGAAATGGAGCGCAGCAAATTCAAATAAATGTATATAAAAAATCTACTTTCATCAAATCACACATGTAAGATACTTAATTAAAGCTACACTCGGTGTGAATCCAGCCAACATGTCAGACTTTAAAAAGGCTTTAGAGGTTTAACAGTCTGATGCCCTTGAGATAGAAGCTGTTTTTCAGACTCTCGGTCCCAGCTTTGATGCACTTGTACTGACCACACCTTCTGGATGATAGAGGGGTGAACAGGCAGTGGCTCGGGTGGTTGCTGTCCTTGATGATCTTTTTGGCCTTCCTGTGACATCGGGAGGTGTAGGTGTCTTGGAGGGCAGGTAGTTTGCCCCCGTTGATGTGTTGTGCAGACCTCACTACCCTCTCTGCCCAGTTGTGGGCAGAGCAGTTGCAGTACCAGGCAGTGATACAGCCCAACAGGATGCTCTCGATTGTGCATGTGTAAATGTTTGTCAGTGTTTTTGGTGACAAGCCAAATTTCTTCAGCCTCCTGACATTGAAGAGGCGCAGTTGCGCCTTCTTCAAATCGCTGTCTGTGTGGATGGACCATTTCAGTTTGTCCGTGATGTGTACATCGAGGGAGTTAAAACTTTTCACCTTCTCCACTACTGTCCTGTCGATGTGGATAGTGGGATGCTCCCTCTGCTGTTTCCTGAAGTCCACAATCATCCCCTTTGTTTTATTGATGTTGAGTGTGAAGTTGTTTTCCTGACACCACACTTCTAGGGCCCTCATCTCCTCCCTGTAGGCCGTCTCGTCGTTGTTTGTAATCAAGCCTACCATTGTAATGTTGTCTGCAAACTTAATGATTGAGTTGGAGGCGTGCATGGCCACGCAGTCGTGGGTGAACAGAGAGTACAGGAGAGGGCTGTGAACGCACACTTGTGGGGCCCCAGTGTTGAGGATCAGCAAGGTGGACAGGTTGTTTCCTACCCTCACCATCTGGGGGCGGCCCTTCAGAAAGTCTAGGACCCAGTTGCACAGACTAGGGTCAAGACCCAGGGTCTCGAGCATAATGATGAGTTTGGAGGGTACCATGGTGTTAAATGCTGAGATGGTTGTCGATGAACAGCATTCTCACATAGGTATATCTCTTGTCCAGATGGGTTAGGGCAGTGTGCAGTGTGATTGAGATTGTGCCTTCTGTGGACCAATTGGGGCGGTAAGCAAATTGGAGTGGGTCTAGGGTGTCAGGTAGGGTGGAGGTGAAATGATCCTTGACTAGTCTCTCTAAGCACTTCATGATGACAGGAGTGAGTGCTACGGGGCGATAGTCGTTCAGCTCAGTTACCTTAGCTTTCTTGGGAACAAGAACAATGGTGGCCCTCTTGAAGCATGTAGGAACAGCAGACTGGGATATGGATTGATTGAATATGTCCGTAAACACACCAGGGAGCTGGTCTGCGCATGCTCTAAGGAAGCGGCTAGGGATGTCATCTGGGTCTGGGTCGACAGCCCTGCGAGGGTTAACATGTTTAACTGTTTTACTCACATTGACTTCGGTGAAGGAGAGCTGTGTCGGTGGCACTGTATTGTCCTCAAAGCGAGTGAAGAAGTTGCTGCCAGACAAACTAAACAAGACAAACTATACAAGACATCTGTCCGTGATGGGGCTGATTTTCTTTTTGTTGTCCATGATTGACTGTAGACCCTGCCCCATTCCTCTCGTGTCTGATCCATTGAATTGCGACTCTACTTTGTCTCTATACTGACGCTTAGCTTGATTGATTGCCTTGGGGAGGGAACAGCAACACTGTTTGTATGTTTATGGGACATCTAGGAGTGCCAACAAAGAAGATCGTCAAAGGTAATGAATGTTTTATATTTTATTTATGCATTTTGTGTAGCGCCGACTATGCTAATTATTTTGTTTACTTCCCCTGCGGGTCTTTAGGGGTGTTGCATGCTATCGGATAATAGCTTCTCATGCTTTAGTCCAACACTCCAGCCACTAGGCTACCCTGCCGCCCTAACAGTCGCTGTTGATACAACATCACCAATGCACTTGGTAATGAACTCGCTCACTGAATCAGCATACACATCAAGGTTGCTGTTCGACGCTATCCGGAACATATCCCAGTCCACGTGATTGAAGCAGTCTTGAAGCGTGGAATCAGATTGGTCGGACCAGCATTGAACAGACCTGAGCACGGGCGTTTCCTGTTTTAGTTTCTGTCTATAGGCTGGGAGCAACAAAACGGAGTCGTGGTCAGATTTCCCAAACCTTAAACCTTGCCTTAACCAGTTGGAATCTTACAGACAAAAGTTGAATACTGAAGTTACAGCGTGAGATCTTGTTGGCACATCTTTGCCCCCTTTAGCCCTCTATATCATTCCCTATTTTTTAATTAAGGGAGAAAATGATTGAAACTACTATTTACCTCCATCCCAAGGAGCCTTTACTGGGGTGAAATCAAGCAGATGGTGACAGGGCCACATGAGGCAGAGGGAGATATACAACAACATTTGCATTTCATGAGCCTTAATTGAGTCTGTTGTCCCCTAACCCACCCTACGCCCCCTACCCCACCAGCCTGGCGAAGTTATGCCTGTCACACACACACACAAATGTAACAATATTATCTCCCCATAGACCCTAAGCGAAAGGGGGCAGCAGGGTAATAATGATATTGGGCGTGGTAACATGGAAAGGGCATTGTGGGAGGTTGGGGTACAATGAATGTCCCCTGTATATATCGCGTCTTTTTAGTTTTTTTTTACATATTTTTCTTCGCATACCTCTTTAAATACATTTTGCTAAATCTAAGCTTCCAAATACTCTCCTGCAACCCGCCTCACCCAATGTAGCTATTTTTCCTAAAGTATTTATATTTACTTCGGAACCAAAACCCCTCAACTGAAGCTAGCCAGCTAATCCACCAGCTATGCTAGCGGTCTTCAGCTAACCGGTCATCAGCTAACCTTTAGCTCGGAAAGCTCTCGCCAGTTCGAACAACGCGACTCTAACCAGAGCATAACGGACCTATTTCTTTTTCATCCCCGGATTCCCACCGCAAACGGAACATTTTTCAGCTGGATCCTCACAACTAGCTATCTAGCTAAACTGCAACCCCGGATGATTATCCCTGGCTAGCGTTTCCACCCACTTAGCTTGAAGCTAGCCCGGCCAGAGCACCTGTAGCACACCCCTGCTACCCTGTCTGTATCTGTATCGCCGCGTCCCAAACACTCTTTGGACCCATATTTACTTTCTATCCCTTTTAGATTTTTAAATTGTTTGTACCTTCCGGAAACCTGCCTCACTCACCCATTGTGATACGGAATCGCTATTATTTTTTATTTTTTAGAACACACTCAAGAACCTCCAGACACTAACCAGCTAACTAGCTACAAGCTATTTAGTCATTGTTCGTTTTTTTTTACCTGGATAACACTCGCCAGTCCAGCTTCCCTGCCCATCCACCGCTGCCCCCTGGACACTGATCTCTTGGCTACATAGCTGATGCACGCTGGACTGTCCATTAATCACGGTACTCCATTCTGCTTGTTTGTTTTATCTGTCGGCCCCGTTGCCTAGTCAACGCCATTTTACCTGCTGTTTGTTGTGCTAGCTGACTAGCTGTTGCTGTCTCACCTACTGTTTTAGCTAGCTTTCCCAATTCAACACCTGTGATGACTATATGCCTCGCTGTATGTCTCTCTCAAATGTCAATATGCCTTGTATACTGTTGTTCAGGTTAGTGATCATTGTTTTAGTTCACAATGGAGCCCCTAGTTCCACTCTTCATACCCCTGTTACCTCCTTTGTCCCACCTCCCACACATGCGGTGACCTCACCCATTACAACCGACATGTCCAGAGATACAACCTCTCTCATCATCACCCAGTGCCTGGGCTTACCTCCGTTGTACCCGCACCCCACCATACCCCTGTCCGCGCATTATGCCCTGAATATATTCTACCATGCCCAGACACCTGCTCCTCTTATTCTCTGTCCCCAACGCTCTAGGCGACCAGTTTTGATAGCCTTCAGCCGCACCCTCATACTACTCCTTCTCTGCTCCGCGGGTGATGTGGAGGTAAACCCAGGCCCTGCAGGTCCCCAGGCACCCTCATTTGTTGACTTCTGTGACCGAAAAAGCCTTGGTTTCATGCATGTCAATATCAGAAGCCTCCTCCCTAAGTTTGTTTTACTCACTGCTTTAGCACACTCTGCTAACCCTGATGTCCTTGCCGTGTCTGAATCCTGGCTCAGGAAGGCCACCAAAAATTCTGAGATTTCCATACCCAACTATAACATCTTCCGTCAAGATAGAACTGCCAAAGGGGGAGGAGTTGCAGTCTACTGCAGAGATAGCCTGCAAAGTAATGTCATACTTTCCAGGTCCATACCCAAACAGTTCGAAACTACTAATTTTGAAAATTACTCTCTCCAGAAATAAGTCTCTAACTGTTGCCGCCTGCTACCGACCCCCCTCAGCTCCCAGCTGTGCCCTGGACACCCTTTGTGAATTGATCGCCCCCATCTAGCTTCAGAGTTTGTTCTGTTAGGTGACCGAAACTGGGATATGCTTAACACCCCGGCAGTCCTACAATCTAAGCTAGATGCCCTCAATCTCACACAAATCATCAAGGAACCCACCAGGTACAACCCTAACTCCGTAAACAAGGGTACCCTAATAGACGTCATCCTGACCAACTGGCCCTCCAAATACACCTCCGCTGTCTTCAACCAGGATCTCAGCGATCACTGCCTCATTGCCTGTATCCGCCACGGAGCCGCAGTCAAACGACCACCCCTCATCACTGTCAAACGCTCCCTAAAACACTTCTGTGAGCAGGCCTTTCTAATCGACCTGGCCCGGGTATCATGGAAGGACATTGACCTCATCCCGTCAGTTGAGGATGCCTGGTCATTCTTTAAAAGTAACTTCCTCACCATTTTAGATAAGCATGCTCCGTTCAAAAAATGCAGAACCAAGAACAGATACAGCCCTTGGTTCACTCCAGACCTGTGGCGGACTGCAATAGCATTGAATAGATATGCAACTGTTCAGGGAAGTCAGGAACCAATACACGCAGCCAGTCAGGAAAGCTAAGGCCAGCTACTTCAGGCAGAAGTTTGCATCCTGTAGCTCCAACTCCAAAAAGTTCTGGGACACTGGGACACACCTCCCCCCAGCTGCCCACTGCACTGAGGCTAGGTAACACGGTCACCACCGATAAATCCATGATTATCGAAAACTTCAATAAGCATTTCTCAACGGCTGGCCATGCCTTCCGCCTGGCTACTCCAACCTCGGCCAACAGCTCCGCCCCCCCCCCCGCAGCTCCTCGCCCAAGCCTCTCCAGGTTCTCCTTTACCCAAATTCAGATAGCAGATGTTCTGAAAGAGCTGCAGAACCTGGACCCGTACAAATCAGCTGGGCTTGACAATCTGGACCCTCTATTTCTGAAGCTATCCGCCGCCATTGTCGCAACCCCTATTACCAGCCTGTTCAACCTCTCTTTCATATCGTCTAAGATCCCCAAGGATTGAAAGCTGCCGCAGTCATCCCCTCTCTTCAAAGGGGAGTCACCCTGGACCCAAACTGTTACAGACCTATATCCAGCATGCCCTGCCTATCTAAGGTCTTCAAAAGCCAAGTCAACAAACAGGTCACTGACCATCTCGAATCCCACCGTACCTTCTCCGCTGTGCAATCTGGTTTCCGAGCCGGTCACGGGTGCACCTCAGCCACACTCAAGGTACTAAACGATATCATAACCGCCATCGATAAAAGACAGTACTGTGCAGCCGTCTTCATCGACCTTGCCAAGGCCTTCGACTCTGTCAATCACCATATTCTTATCGGCAGACTCAGTAGCTTCGGTTTTTCGGATGACTGCCTTGCCTGGTTCACCAATTACTTTGCAGACAGAGTTCAGTGTGTCAAATCGGATGGCATGCTGTCCGGTCCTCTGGCAGTCTCTATGGGGGTGCCACAGGGTTCAATTCTCGGACCGACTCTTTTCTCTGTGTATATCAATGATGTTGCTCTTGCTGCGGGCGATTCCCTGATCCACCTCTACGCAGACGACACCATTCTATATACTTTCGGCCCGTCATTGGACACTGTGCTATCTAACCTCCAAACGAGCTTCAATGCCATACAACACTCCTTCCGTGGCCTCCTACTGCTCTTAAACGCTAGTAAAACCAAATGCATGCTTTTCAACCGATCGCTGCCTGCACCCGCATGTCCGACTAGCATCACCACCCTGGATGGTTCCGACCTTGAATTTGTGGACATCTATATGTACCTAGGTGTCTGGCTCGACTGCAAACTCTCCTTCCAGACTCATATCAAACATCTCCAATCGAAAATCAAATCAAGAGTCGGCTTTCTATTCCGCAACAAAGCCTCCTTCACTCACGCCGCCAAGCTTACCCTAGTAAAACTGACGATCCTACCGATCCTCGACTTCGGCGATGTCATCTACAAAATGGCTTCCAACACTCTACTCAGAAAACTGGATGCAGTCTGTCACAGTGCCATCCGTTTTGTCACTAAAACACCTTATACCACCCACCACTGCGACTTGTATGCTCTAGTCGCCTGGCCCTCGCTACATACTCGCCGCCAGACCCACTGGCTCCAGGTCATCTACAAGTCCATGCTAGGTAAAGCTCCGCCTTATCTCAGTTCACTGGTCACGATGGCAACACCCATCCGTAGCACGCGCTCCAGCAGGTGTATCTCTCTGATCATCCCTAAAGCCAACACCTCATTTGGCCGCCTTTCGTTCCAGTACTCTGCTGCCTGTGACTGGAACGAATTGCAAAAATCGCTGAAGTTGGAGACTTTTATCTCCCTCACCAACTTCAAACATCAGCTATCTGAGCAGCTAACCGATCGCTGCTGCTGTACATAGTCTATTGGTAAATAGCCCACCCATTTTCACCAACCTCATTCCCATACTGTTTTTATACTGTTTTTATTTATTTACTTTTCTGCTCTTTTGCACACCAATATCTCTACCTGTACATGACCATCTGATCATTTATCACTCCAGTGCTAATCTGCAAAATTGTAATTATTCGCCTACCTCATGCCTTTTGCACACATTGTATATAGACTCCCCCTTTTTTTCTACATTACATTTACATTACATTTAAGTCATTTAGCAGACGCTCTTATCCAGAGCGACTTACAAATTGGTGCATACACCTTATGACATCCAGTGGAACAGCCACTTGCATCTAAATCTTTTTTTTGTGGGGGAGAAGGGGGGTGAGAAGGATTACTTACCCTTACTTACCCTATCCTAGGTATTCCTTGAAGAGGTGGGGTTTCAGGTGTCTCCGGAAGGTGGTGATTGACTCCGCTGTCCTGGCGTCGTGAGGGAGTTTGTTCCACCATTGGGGGCCAGAGCAGCGAACAGTTTTGACTGGGCTGAGCGGGAACTGTACTTCCTCAGTGGTAGGGAGGCGAGCAGGCCAGAGGTGGATGAACGCAGTGCCCTTGTTTGGGTGTAGGGCCTGATCAGAGCCTGGAGGTACTGAGGTGCCGTTCCCCTCACAGCTCCGTAGGCAAGCACCATGGTCTTGTAGCGGATGCGAGCTTCAACTGGAAGCCAGTGGAGAGAGCGGAGGAGCGGGGTGACGTGAGAGAACTTGGGAAGGTTGAACACCAGACGGGCTGCGGCGTTCTGGATGAGTTGTAGGGGTTTAATGGCACAGGCAGGGAGCCCAGCCAACAGCGAGTTGCAGTAATCAAGACGGGAGATGACAAGTGCCTGGATTAGGACCTGCGCCGCTTCCTGTGTGAGGCAGGGTCGTACTCTGCGGATGTTGTAGAGCATGAACCTACAGGAACGGGATATTGACTTGTTAATTGTTTACTCCATGTGTAACTCTGTGTTGTCTGTTCACACTGCTATGCTTTATCTTGGCCAGGTCGCAGTTGCAAATGAGAACTTGTTCTCAACTAGCCTACCTGGTTAAATAAAGGTGAAATAAAATAAATAAAAAATAAAAATTGAAAAAAAGTGCTTGTTTCAATGTCTTTTCTTTAACCCCATGAATGAGACAAGGATACCAGTTGAGGTCCTATAGGGAATGTTGTTGGACAAGTGTTGACAAAATATTGCCAATCAACAACATGAGTAATAATCATCAATGTCCTCAGTGTATTGATTTACTTTAAAAGTCTATCTGTTAATGTTCAGAAATGATATGCCTTTCAAGAGTAGGGTATTAGAAAGATAAACAAGTTCCTAGACGTTGTCGAGGGGACTGGGAAAGTACAATCACTGAACAGAGCAAAAGGTACTGAATAAAGCTGATTGAAGCCAAAAAACAGAATTTTTAGTAGTGTTGGAGAGAGTATAATTATAATGATTTCAACAGAACCATATGCTTTATCTGAAGAGTATATCTGATTTGGCCGAGCCTTAACAGAATCTTAGTTTATTATGAAATGATTAATCTGTCTGATGTCTGTCTCATCCGTCCTAATACACATCCGTAGTAATGTGTCCTGAGGCTTGATTGATGGAAGGCCTGGGGATCGGGTGGATGTGTGTCTGTAAATGTGTGAGTGAGTGTTGGGGGTTCATTCAATAAAATCAACCCCAGAATGTGGAGGGGGGTAGTGGTGGCAGATCAGATTACAGATCGATCACTCCCAGAGTGACAAAGACATCGGTGATGCTTGGGGTCCCTATGTTGCTTTAATCCACCCCCCCCTTTTACCTCTCCTGATCTTGTGTTGACCTCTGTGCTTGTTCTACAGAATCCTTCACCACTGATCCAGTAGGCCTAATTCAGATGAAACATTTTTAAGGTTTCCTCATGTAGGTCTTTAGCACCACAAGAAACACTCTAAGGAACCTCTCAACAAAGGGTTAGGGTAAGGGCAATATCCCTAATGTTGCCATGGGTTGCATAGCATTTGTCTTGTCACCACGGGCCTGACGTTCCTGACTCTACTCAATAATGATGTGTTGTGCCATAAAACTCCCACATAGCCTCATAGTTGGACAATAGAGGAGGATCATTCATTACTTTGACTGAAGGGTATAGGGACCAGAAACACAGACAAAACACGGAACACATTGCTGTCCTTTAGCAAGACAGACCTCGCAGCTGCACCACACACATAGACATGCACAGACAAACACACAATGCATGTAAATGAATGTGGGGTTCCTTCCCTCCTCGCAAACAAGCTGGGATGTATATACAGACTAATGATCAGTTAATGGCCCCTCACACAGTTCAATAAGACAAAATGATCACTCAGTGAAGCTCTGGGAATATATTTAGATGTAGACCCTCCATCCCCCCACCACGCACGTCCTCATCTTCTGTCTGTCTCCTTGTGATCAAAATTAATTTGACTGAGGTGGATTTCTGGGGCAGTATGCATCAAGCACCTCAGAGTAGGACTGTTGAGCTAGGATCAGTTTTGCCTGAGCTAAGATCAAATCTGATGCTAGATCAGCATCCTTCTCTAAGCCACTATATGAATGCTGGCCCTGATAGACAAGCATTCGTCTGTCATACTCAGATCTCACCACGAGGCTACAGTGTTAGCTAGAAAAACTTTCAGCTGGTGCGCAATGCTACTTGGCAGAATTTAGCATATTTCATGACATCTTATATCCACATGATGGCGGCACCTCCCAGGTCATTATAATGCCTGTGGGCTGCTAGCCCACACCTAGAGACCACTGTATGACCATTTGAACATCTTGGCCAAGTTCTGTTATAATCTCCACCCGGCACAGCCAGAAGAGGACTGGCCACCCCACATAGCCTGGTTCCTCTCTAGGTTTCGTCCTAGGTTTTGGCCTTTCTAGGGAGTTTTTCCGAGCCACCGTGCTTCTACACCTGCATTGCTTGCTGTTTGGGGTTTTAGGCTGGGTTTCTGTACAGCACTTTGAGATATCAGCTGATGTACGAAGGGCTATATAAATGCATTTGATTTGATTTGATTTGATTTGAGCTGTACATTTGAAGTAGATTTCCAGCATAGAATTGACTTTGGAATAAAATCATCCAGAAGTGCACTTATTAGACTGGGTTTGTGCTAGAAGTCAGTCTGACTTATTAGACTGGGTTTGTACTAGATGTCAGTCTGACTTATTAGACTGGGTTTGTACTAGAAGTCAGCCTGACTTGTTAGACTGGGTTTGTACTATAGGTCAGTCTGACTCATAATTGCAGGTATAATGAGCATTGTTTGGTGAGTCATTCTAATGGCTCAGACTGACCTTTAGTGCAACCCAGTCTAATGAGTCAGACTTACCTATAGTACAAACCCAGTCTAATGAGTCAGACTTACTTGTAGTACAAACCCAGTCTAATGAGTCAGACTTACCTATAGTACAAGCCCAGTCTAATGAGTCTACTTCTGCCTTTAGCTGTAAGATTGTAAGACATCTAGGGAGAGAGAGGGGGGGGGGGTGTTTTAATATTTCACAATCTGTGCAGAAAATACACTAAATTGCCAATTCAGCTTATTACAAGCCACTAAAGCATGGTAAGGGTTAGTGCTCAAAGATGCGCTCAGATGTGAATGTCTGAGAGATATGTGGACTGATACGGTCCCTGTCTGAGCTATTAGACTGAACTCAGTAATACTTCAACAGGTATTGTATGTACTGATGCCAGGGCTGACCAGACAGATTCACACCAGTAAGCTGCTGTTAGAATGGCCGTTGTTAACCACCACACTCAACACAATAGAGATACTATGTGGACGGACTGTGGCATGGTTGTTTTGATGGAAGCAGCGAGCACAGAGCCCCTGGCATGGCCAAGTGTCCGGGACAACACTGTTGACACTACATATCCTGCCCGTTGCCATGGAGAAGTAGACCCACCATTCCCTTCATTTGTCCTCCCTGGTTTTCCTGCTGTCAGTGTACGGGTCCGGTCTGGGTGAAAGGCATCCTCTCCTCCACCCACCCTCTTTTAAAGGCTTCGACCCCAGCAGGGTGGAGTGGGTCAGCTTCCTTCCCCATTTAGGGAGGGATGGAGGATGGAGGGAGGAGGTACATGGCTGTATCGGGGAGCAATAACAGCTTAGGGAGGGTGGTGGTGGTGGGCCACACAGTGTTTACTGAAAACAAAGGCATGTCGCCTGGCCCCGGCCCCGGCCTGCACATTCCTTCCCTCTCCTTCATTCATAGCCCTGAGAGGAGAGGTGGGCTGGAGATAGACTGTAAAAACCCAAAACCCAGAGAGCGAGAGAGAAATGAGGAAATGGACCGTACCTTGCCACTTCATTCGTCTGCTACTCCTTTTCCTCTAACGTGGTTATTTTCTATGTGTGTGTGTGTGTGTGTGTGTGTGTGTGTGTGTGTGTGTGTGTGTGTGTGTGTGTGTGTGTGTGTGTGTGTGTGTGTGTGTGTGTGTGTGTGTGTGTGTGTGTGTGTGTGTGTGTGTGTGTGTGTGTGTGTGTGTGTGTGTGTGTGTGTGTGTGACTGTTTGTGTGTGTCTTCCCTAAGGAAGGGCTTTGGCCGAGGCTCCAGACCTGAAAGACTGAAGGCCTTGAGGACTCTCCCCACCCCGGCAGGGGCAGTTAGGTCCCACTCTATCAATCAGTTCATCCTGTACCATGTCCACATCCAATGCTGGAAAATTATACCGACAGACAGACAGATACACACACACACACACACGCTATCTGATGCCTTAGCCTCTCTGGTTAATCAAACACGTGTGACCAGACTCCAACATTCCAGAATATGGCCTGGGCTTTGGGTCCTCATCGCTCTGCAGACAGTTCCCATGATGAGACGCAACGTTCTAGAGGAGCGGAGAGTTTGGGTTCACTCAAACAGTCATTTCATCCAAGGGGTGGATGAAATTGATGATTTGATGACAGTTTGATGGATGACAGTGGTTGATGTTTCACGGCATCCGTTTTCTTTCTCTCCCCACCAATTCGATATGCGTTGTTCAGTATGTCTGCAGTGGAGAAGTGGTTGTGTCAGCTTTACCTCATTACAAGGAGTACAGTGTACAACAGCACATAACAAACCCATTGATGACACTGATAAGTAATGCACCATTTTAAGTGTGTTTGTATGTGGGATTTAAATAGATTATTTAATTATTATGTATTTCTGAAGACAGACAGGAAGAGGATGAACTACTATGTAGCTGTTTCCCTGATCCCTTCAGCCCCTAGTGAGTTCCGTTCATCTAGCATATCCTGGCCTCTCCTGTTTACCTAGCCTCTCCATCTGTATACCTAGCCTCTCGTGACCTCTCCTTTTGTTTCCATAGGCTCTCCTGGCCTTTCCTTCTATTTGCCTAGGCTCGCCTGGCCTCTCCTTCTGTTCATCTATCCTTTCCTGGCCTCTCCTTCTGATCATATATCCTCTCCTGGCCTCTCCTTCTGTACACCTAGCCTCTACTGGCCTCTCCTTACTTCCGTTTACCTAGGCTCTCCTGTACTCTCCTTACTTTGCATAATACACTTCCCATCCCAGGCTGCATTGGGTCCTTGGCCTTTGTAAACATTGTGGGTTTAATCCTTAACCCCTATCATTTATTTTGCCAACCAGCAGGCCCCTGGTGACTGACAGCAGTCACAGCCACTGGGGGATTAGCCAGCCATTTGCAAACACTGGGAAACTGGGCTGGCCAGCCTCCAGTGTTACGCACCAACAGTGGCTGCCAGGAAGGGTCTAGTTGTTTGGTACAATCACCATGGCAACATAGACTTGAACAGGGTGTCTTAGTGGAATCAAAGGCTTGCGCTGGGGTAGAAGTTTGACCAGGAGATGAGGCATTGGCAGGATGTCTGTCTGCACAGAGAGAAGCATTTGAATGAACTTCATTGACAGTTTTTGTGATGGGTGGGAAGTTTTTCTCGAAGGAGCTGCGGGACCAGATAGGACACCACATATTTTACAGTCTGACCATATCAGATGCAAAGCTAACCCAGAAACACTGCCTCAGGAAAGGTGAGCGCTCAACTGTTGGCTCAAACTGGGTGTGTAAGAGTTAGATTTCACAAATCAGTTGCATATTCAAACTGTTGTGCTATTTATGTTGTTTCTGTTGTAAAGGAATTGGTAGCTCTATAGTGTAGAGTAGCTAAACTACCTCAGGCTATCACGCGCTGACAGGTAAAACAACTCCAGGCTATCCATCGCTCGCTGACAGGTAAAACAACTCCAGGCTATCCATCGCTCGCTGACAGGTAAAACAACTCCAGGCTATCCCTCGCTGACAGGTAAAACAACTCCAGGCTGTTCCTCGCTCGCTGACAGGTAAAACAACTCCAGGCTGTTCCTCGCTCGCTGAAACATCAAACTACTCCAGGCTGTCCCTCGCTCGCTGACAGGTAAAACTACTCCAGGCTATCCCTCGCTGACAGGTAAAACTACTCCAGGCTATCCCTAGCTGACAGGTAAAACAACTCGAGGCTTCCCCTCGCTCGCTGAAACGTCAAACCACTCCAGGGTGTCCCTCGTTCGCTGACAGGTCAAACTACTCCAGGCTGTCCATGGCTCGCTGACATGTCAAACTACTCTAGACTGTCCCTCGTTCACTGACAGGTGAAACTACTACAGGCTATCCCTCGCTCGCTGACAGGTCAAACTACTCTAGACTGTCCCTCGTTCACTGACAGGTAAAACAACTCCAGGCTATCCCTAGCTGACAGGTCAAACTACTCCAGTCTATCCCTCGCTGACAGGTAAAACAACTCCAGGCTGTTCCTCACTCGCTGACAGGTAAAACAACTCCAGGCTGTTCCTCACTCGCTGACAGGTAAAACAACTCCAGGCTATCCCTAGCTGACAGGTAAAACAACTCCAGGCTCTCCTTTGCTGACAGGTAAAACAACTCCAGGCTATCCCTCGCTCGCTGACAGGTCAAACTACTCTTCGCTCACAGGTCAAACTACTCCAGGCTATCCCTCGCTCGCTGACAGGTCAAACTACTCTTCGCTGAACGGTCAAACTACTCCAGGCTGTCCCTGGCTCGCTGACAGGTCAAACTACTCTAGACTGTCCCTCAGTTCACTGACAGGTGAAACTACTCCAGGCTATCCCTAGCTGACAGGTCAAACTACTCCAGTCTATCCCTCGCTGACAGGTAAAACAACTCCAGGCTATCCCTCGCTGACAGGTAAAACAACTCCAGGCTGTTCCTCACTCGCTGACAGGTAAAACAACTCCAGGCTCTTCCTCACTCGCTGACAGGTAAAACAACTCGAGGCTATCCCTAGCTGACAGGTAAAACAACTCCAGGCTCTCCTTTGCTGACAGGTAAAACAACTCCAGGCTATCCCTCGCTCGCTGACAGGTCAAACTACTCTTCGCTGACAGGTCAAACTACTCCAGGCTGTCCCTGGCTCGCTGACAGGTCAAACTACTCCAGGCTGTCCCTCGCTGACAGGTCAAACTACTCTTCACTGACAGGTGAAACTACTCCAGGCTGTCCCTCATTCGCTGACAGGTCAAACTACTCTAGGCTATCCATCGCTCGCTGACAGGTAAAACAACACCAGGCTATCCCTCGCTGACAGGTAAAAAAACTCCAGGCTCTCCTTTGCTGACATGTAAAACAACTCCAGGCTATCCCTCGCTCGCTGACAGGTCAAACTACTCTTCGCTGACAGGTCAAACTACTCCAGGCTGTCCCTCGTTCACTGACAGGTGAAACTACTCCAGGCTGTTCCTCACTCGCTGACAGGTAAAACAACTCCAGGCTATCCCTAGCTGACAGGTAAAACAACTCCAGGCTCTCCTTTGCTGACAGGTAAAACAACTCCAGGCTATCCCTCGCTCACTGACAGGTCAAACTACTCTTCGCTGACAGGTCAAACTACTCCAGGCTGTCCCTGGCTCGCTGACAGGTCAAACTACTCCAGGCTATCCCTCGCTGACAGGTCAAACTACTCCAGGCTATCCCTTGCTAACAGGTCAAACTTGTACGAGTGCAGTAGTGGGAGGTCCGGAATGCCCAAGGGAATAATGCTGGATTTAGTTTTCCCAACAGAAAACTAAAAAGGGTGTGATGACCCACCTCAATCATCGAGTGCATTATTCCAGAAATCGTTCTTTCTCTATTCAGAGGGAGAAGAGTGCAACCACACACAGACCAACCTCACATCTCCACTTGATGGTGAGGGCAGGGGTTTATATAGTATACCATTACCCTTCAATTCAACAGGGAATGTTTCTGAAAACTACTGTTTTAATGTTTCAGTTCATGGCACTAGTAACAAGAGTGGAAGTTTATAATTTTCAAAGTTGTTACAAAGTGGGAATGTTTTTAAGTAGGCATTAAAACTTCTGATACCTCAAGCATTGTATTGCTCACCCTAAACCTAGGGTTAGCAACCCTCATTTTAAGCCTAAACCTAACTTTAACCCCAAATTCTAACCTTAACCCTAGAACTAGCCCTAGCGTCTAACACTAAACCTGATTCTAACCCTAACACTAATTTTAACCTTAACCCTAACCCCCCAAGCATTTGACCTTGTGGGGACTAACAAAAATGTTTTGTTCATTTACTATTATTTTGGGGATTTCTGGTCCCCCCAAGTATAGTTAAATACTTTCATGCACACACACGCACTAACGTTAGCTAGGTGGCTAGGTGGTTGGTGGCTAGGTGGGTAAGGTTAGGGTTTGGGTTTAATGTTAGGATCAGGAGTTAGGGTTAGTGGTTGCAAAGTAGTTGCTAATTAAATAAAATGCTACAGTTTTCTGTGATGTGATCCACACAAGCAACCTTTGGGTTGCTAGACATTCACATTATACACCTACCCACACCCATCCTACCCATCCGCCCCAACCAACCTCCCTCCTTTTTGTTTTAGGCTTTAGTAACCTTCTGTTTTATGTAACTATATACTGTACATATACTGACTGTCACATATTTAAGTTGACTATGATACGTCTATGATGCCAGGCTGCACACACACACACACACACACATACACACACACAGATTGATTAAGAGTGTATTTCTTTCCATGTGCACACCAGCCTGGCAGGCCAGCCCGTCTTATCCTAGGATGTGTATTTCTCCTGATACACTTTTAGGTTTATGTGGGTTCGCTCAAACACAGAGATGAAACGTGACTGACAGCAAAGTAAACACAGGTTGAAACAGCAGTGGATCCCTTTCCGACTGACATCATGTTGCTGTATAACCCTAACCCAACCTTAATCCCAAACGCCTAACCTTAACCCCTAACCTTAACCATAAACCTAACTCCTAACCCTAACCTAAACCCTGACCACTAAACTCTAAACCTTAAGCCGAAAAAATATTTTTTTCTTGTGAAAATTTCTGGTCCCAACAATGATAGTAAAACCAAAAACACACACATAAACGCTCATACTGACACAGTTGATTAGCCACCATCACAGCTAAGGCAACATCATTTGAGCAATACCTTTGAATGGTGTAGCATAGAACAAATACATTTTTGAATGTGTAACTGATCTCCTATTTTTCTATTTTATTAACCATAATATTGTGACTTTATTCAACTGAGCTGCATAGGAACTGCCATGTTCGCTCTGGATAAGAGCGTCTGCTAAATGACTTAAATGTAAAATGTAAATGTTAAGGTACTGTCCACATTCCTTAGCGTGTGGCTGTAGGTCAAAAGGCTAGTCATTCCTCTGGTGTAAACAAAGTGGCTATTTGGAGGTGTTCAGTGCTAACCTTCATTAGGGGGTGTGAAACTGCAAGCCTCTAGTATTTATCACGCTGGATGACCATGAAGCCACAGGAAACTATATATCCTCTTACTGGGTTCAGACCCTAAGGTCGATGTCTGCATCCACATTGGATGCATCGCAATCCATTTCCACATCTGTGATGAAAGCTAACAGAGCTAGAGTGTTGTTTGTCAGACCTTGAGACATCCCGAAAATCAATCTTCTCTCAAAATCATCTGTAGCATCAGAATGGTTTGGCCTACTATTATGACCCCTTTATGGAAAGATGGGACTCTCACAAACATGATGCTGTTCTCCATTGTGCTATATGACAAGCACAAGTGTCTTGTGACTCACCTGAAGTTGGTACAGCCAATCTGCCAACTTCTGTCTGTAGCATCCAAACAGTTTGGGCTAAAAAATCCATGACAATTGAGAATTTCAATAAGCATTTTTCTACGGCTGGCATTGCTTTCCACCTGGCTACCCCTACCCCAGTAAACAACCCTGAAACCCCCACAGCAACTTCCCCAAGCCTCCCCCATTTCTCTTTCACCCAAATCCAGATAGGTGATGTTCTGAAAGAGCTGCAAAATATGGACCCCTAAAAAATCGGCCGGGCAAGACAATCTGGACCCTCTTTTTCTAATATTATCCACCACAATTGTTGCAAACACTATTACTAGCCTGTTCAACCTCTCTTTTGTATTGTCTGAGATCCCCAAAGATTGGAAAGCTGCCGCAGTCATCCCCCTCTTCAAAGGGCGAGACACTCTAGACCCAAATTTCTACAGACCTATATATACTGTATCCTACCCTGCCTTTCTAAGGTCTTCGAAAGCCAGGTTAACAAACAGATCACCGACCATTTCTAGTCCCACTGTACCTTCTCCCCTATTCAATCTGGTTCCCGAGCTGGTCATAGGTGCACCTCAGCCACGCTCAAGGTTCTAAATGATATCATAACCGCCATTGATAAGAGACAATATTGTGCAGCTGTATACCTTGACCTGGCAAAGGTTTTCGACTCTGTCAATCACCACATTCTTATCGGCAGACTCAACAGCCTTGGTTTCTTAAATGACTGCCTCACCTGGTTCACCAACTACTTCTCAGACAGAGATCAGCTTGTCAAAACGGAGGGCCTGTTGTCCGGACCTCTGGCAGTCTCTATGGGGGTGCCACAGGGTTAATTTATTGCGTCGCTCTTGCTGCTGGTTATTCTCTGATCTTCCTATGTGCAGACGACACCATTTTGTATACTTCTGGCCTTCTTTGGACACTGTGTTAACTAACCTCCAGACGAGCTTAAATGCAATACAACATTCCCTCTGTGGCTTCCAACTCTCTTAAATGCAAGTATAACTAAATGCATGCTCTTCAACCGATTGCTGCCCACACCTGCCTGCCCATCCAGCATCACTACACTGGACAGTTCTGACTTACCTAGGTGTCTGGTTAGACTGTAAACTCAACTTCCAGACTCACATAAGGCATCTGCAATCCAAAATTAAATCTAGAATCGGCTTCCGCAACAAAATGTCTTTCACTCATTCTGCCAAACATACACTCATAAAACTGACCATCCTACCGATCCTTGACTTTGGCTTTGGCAATGTCATTTACAAAATAGCTTCCAACCCTCTACTCAACAAATTGGATACAGTCTATCACAGTGCCGTTCATTTTGTCACCAAAGCCCCATATAGTACCCACCACTGCAACCTCTATCCTCTCATTGGCTGGTCCTCGCTTCAAATTTGCTGCCAAACCCACTGGCTCCAGGTCATCGATAAGTCTTTGCTAGGTAAAGTCCCTCCTTATCTCAGCTCACTGGTCACCATAGCAACACCCACCAGTAGCACACGCTCCAGCAGGTATATCTCACTGGTCATCGACAAAGCCAATTCCTACTTTGGCCGCCTTTTCTTCCAGTTCTCTGCAGTCAATGACTGGAGTGAACTGCAAAAATCACTGAAGCTGGAGACTCATATCTCCCTCACTAACTTTAAGCACCAGCTGTCAGAGCAGCTCACAGATCACTGCACCTGTACATAGCCCATCGGTAAATAGCACATCCAACTACCTCATGACCCATAGTGTTATTTATTTAGCTCCTTTGCACCCCAGTATCTCTACTTGCGCACTGATCTTCTGCACATCTATCATTCTAGTGTTTAATTGCTATATTGTAATTATTTTACCACTATGGCAGGGTATCCTAGTGGTTAGAGCATTGGACTAGTAACTGGAAGGTTGCAAGTTCAAAGTCCTGAGCTGACAAGGTACAAATCTGTCATTCTGCCCCTGAACAGGCAGTTAACCCACTGGTGATCACTAGGCTGTCATTGAAAATAAGAATTTGTTCTTAACTGACTTGCCTAGTTAAATAAAGGTTGAGAAAATAAATAATAATGTATTGCTTTTACCTCCCTTCTTCTACCTCATTTGCACACACTGTATATAGACGTTTTCTATTGTATTACTAACTGTATGTTTGTTTATTTCATTTGTAGCTGTTTGTGTCGCACTGCTTTGCTTTATCTTGTCCAGGTCGCAGTTGTAAATGAGAACTTGTTCTCAACTAGCCTACCTGGTTAAAAAAAGGTGAAATAATAAAAAATATAAAAAATACTGTAGGCTTTATGTAGAAACTTAAACCATTAAAACCACCTTGATAAAGAGTTACATCCATCACAAAGAAATAAATTATAATTCAGTTTTGGAATTTCTTAAGAAACATTATGGAAACAATACATGTTCTGTAATGCAGTACACAGTCTTATCCAGTGAGTGTATACAGTTGAAGTCGGAAGTTTACATACACTTAGGTTGTTAAAACACATTTTTTAACCACTCTACAAATGTCTTGTTAACAAACTATTGTTTTGGCAAGTCGGTTAGGACATCTACTTTGTGCATGACACAAGTCATTTTTCCCACAATTGTTTACAGACAGATTATTTCACTTATAATTCACTGTATCACAATTCCAGTGGGTCAGAAGTTGACATACACTAAGTTGACTGTGCCTTTAAACAGCTTGGAAATTCCAGAAAATGATGTCATGGCTTTAGAAGCTTCTGATAGGCTAATCGACATAATTTGAGTCAATTGTATCACAATTCCAGTGGGTCAGAAATTTGACTGTGACTGTCCCTTTAAACAGCTTGGAAGATTCCAAGGAAATTACGTCATGGTTTTAGAAGCATCTGAGTAGCTACTTGGCCTCATTTGAGTCATTTGGAGGTGTACCTGTGGATGTATTTCAAGGCCTACCTTCAAACTCAGTGCCTCTTTGCATTACATCATGGGAAAATCGAAAGAAATCAGCCAAGACCTCAATTAAAGAATTGTCCACCTCCACAGGTCTAGTTCATCCTTGGGAGCAATTTCCAAACGCCTGGAGGTACAAAGTGCATCTGTACAAACAATAGTATGCAAGTATAAACACCATGGGACCACGCAGCCGTCATACCGCTCAGGAAGGAGACACGCTGTCTCCTAGAGATGAACATACTTTGGTGGAAAAAGTGCAAATCAATCCCAGAACAACAGCAAAGAACCTTGTGAAGATGTTGGAGGAACAGGTACAAAAGTATCTATATCCACAGTAAAACGAGTCCTATATCGACATAACCTGAAAGGCCGCTCAGCAAGGAAGAAGCAACTGCTCCAAAACCGCCATAAAAAAGCCACACTACGGTTAGTAACTGCACATGAGTTCCTCTGGTCTGATGAAACAAAAATAGAACTGTTTGACCATAATGGCCATCATTATGTTTGGAGGAAACTTGCAAGCCGAAGAACACGATACCAACCGTGAAGCACGGGGGTGGCAGCATCATGTTCTGGGGTGCTTTGCTGCAGGAGGGACTGGTGCACTTCACAAAATAGATGGCATCATGAGGTAGGAAAATTATGTGGATATATTGACGCAACATCTCAAGACATCAGTCAGGAAGTTAAAGCTTGATCGCAAATGGGTCTTCCAAATGGACAATGACCCCAAGCGTATTTCCAAAGCTGTGGCAAATTGGCTTAAGGGCAACAAAGTCAAGGTATTGGCGTCAAGGTATTGGAGTGGCCATAACAAAGCCCTCAATCCTACAGAAAATGTGTGGGCAGAACTGAAAAAGCGTGTGCGAGCAAAGAGGCCTACAATCAGTTACACCAGCTTTGTCAGGTGGAATGGGCCACAATTCACCCAACGTATTGTGGAAAGCTTGTGGAAGGCTTCCCAAAACATTGTAAGGAATTGTGAAAAACTGAGTTTAAATGTATTTGGCTAAGGTGTATGTAAACTTTCGACTTCAACTGTACGTACATTCTATTATAAGTTGTATTATGTTACTAGTCTTGCTCAGTAGCCTGAACAATACGCTGCCACATGGTCATGTGTGGAGTGCATGGAACAGCATTTGTTCTTGTAAAAAGTTACATTTTGAAATAGAGCATCATTTTGTTTTTAAAGCATAGTAATTCAAATGTTTTGTACATTTGTTTTGTGTCCACATGGCTTTCTCAGCTTTTCTAGTGCTAGAGGGGTATATTTATAAGTGTCTTGCCTGCCTAGCCTTGACTAGCCTGCCTAGCCTTGCCTAGACTAGCCTGCCTAGCCTGACTAGCCTATCATGCCACAATGGTTGGCATGTTACCAGACTTGCCACCAAAGGCCAAGCTAAATTCCTGAAGCCTTCTGCATTAGATAATGGTTATAACGTACTAAAGTGAAACACAGTCAGCTTCTCTCCCATCCACATCACTATACATTAGTCCTCGTATTGTTGATGCTGATGTCAATGTGGTTTATCTTCAACTGAAATAACAAGTCCTGGCCTCCCAAATGGTGCAGTGGTCTAAAGCACTGCATCACAGTGCTGGCTGTGCCATAAGAGATCCTAGTCAGCTCCTCTCCCATCCACATTACTATACATTAATCCTCGTCTTGTTGATGCTGATGCTACCGGGAGAACCATGGGGCGGTGCACATTTGGCCCAGCGTCATCCTGGTTAGGGGAGGGTTTGTTCGGTAGGGATGTTCTTGTCCCATCGCGCACTAGCGACTCCTGTGGCGGGCCAGGTGCAACTCATGCTGACACTGTCACCAGGTGTACGGTATTTCCCCCGACACATTGCTGCGGCTTGGCTGGGTTGTGTTTCGGAGGATGCATGGCTCTCGACCTTCGCCTCTCCCGGATCCGTACGGGAGTTGTAGCGATGGGACAAGACTGTAGAACTACCAATTGGGGAGAAAAGGGGGTAAAAAATAAGAAGAACAAGTCCTAATGGAAGATTGCCAAGGTTGTGTGGATAAGGTTTCTATTGGAGGCTGAGGTTGGATTCCTGCTATGTAAGTGATGGGTGTGTCTGCTACAATATTCTGACTGGCAAGGATAGGTTGCACTGCCCTCCTCTTTATGGGGGCAACAGGAAGACACATGGTGAAAAACTACGGCTGATTTTGCTCTCTCTCCCTCTCCCACTCTCTTTCTCTTACTGAAGCCTGCCTCATGTTAAGTTTCCATTCCTCCATTCGTCCATCTCCTGTTTCAAATAAAACCAACAATCCACTCTGCTTATTTTTAGCCTCAGAATCTGCAGTAAATTATCAGACTAATGCATGACAAGGGCTTGGGTCTCCATTTCTCAAGCCGAGAGAATAAACGCGGAAGAGCTGTGACCAATTGTGATTTGAACCTCCTTTAGCTAGGCCACAAGACCGTATTAGCCCACTGAGCCACAAGGCTGCTAGTCATGTGTGAGGGCTTAAGAAGCAGGTTCAACCCAGGACCTTCATGTTCTCCTGTCCTTCAGAGAACCACAGTCACTCACAGCTAGACAGTCCCTCTGAACTCCCAACTCCTGACAATACCGAGGACCAGGAATACCACCACAGTCCCGGTCTCTGAATTCCAGCTCCCAGCCTTTCCTGCCCTGTCAGCAGAGGAATTAGAAGCAGATCGTTGGCATAGATGAGGATGGTGTAGTCGGAAAGTGGGAGTTGCACATAATGCTACTAAAACCTACTTTGAAGGTCAGCAGATGCCTACCTTTCAATGGTCCCCCATAAAGATACTGTAGGCTTACAGCTGGACCGAGGGCCATGATGAGGTTCTATGTGATTGTTCCAGGGGGTCTAAGGGGCCTGTTTAAATTAAAAAAAGTATGTTTCCATTTAGTTTAGTAAGAAGCACCATGCCAAAGCAAAAGAGGACATTGGTAGCCTTTTCTCTGTCATTTACATGCAGCAAGCAATAATAGATTATTGACAGAGACAGTGGTTAAAATCCCCTCCTTAGGCTGTGTCCCTGTGCAGATGCGGGGGCCTACAGTCCCATTCACTGGAGCCCATCCCTACTGCCAGCCGATCTTTAACCTTTGGGCTGTGTGACCAGGCAAGAAGTACTTCAAGATAAAAGGCCCAGGGAATATCCACAGAGCCAAGAGAGAGAGAAAGAAGAACAATCCTCCTCTCTACTTCCTTTTCTCATATAAAGCAGACAACAGAGACGCATAAGAAGAGACAATAGTGTGGAGGACGAGAAAGAATAGCGTGGAGGACGAGACAGAATAGTGTGGAGGACGAGAGAGAATAGTGTGGAGGACGAGAGAGAATAGTGTGGAGGACGAGACAGTATAGTGTGGAGGACGAGAGAGAATAGTGTAGAGGACGAGAGAGAATAGTGTGGAGGACGAGACAGTATAGTGTGGAGGACGAGAGAGAATAGTGTGGAGGACGAGAGAGAATAGTGTGGAGGACGAGACAGAATAGTGTGGAGGACGAGAGAGAATAGTGTGGAGGACGAGAGAGAATAGTGTGGAGGACGAGACAGTATAGTGTGGAGGACGAGAGAGAATAGTGTGGAGGACGAGACAGAATAGTGTGGAGGACGAGACAGAATAGTGTGGAGGACGAGACAGAATAGTGTGGAGGACGAGAGAGAATAGTGTGGAGGACGAGAGAGAATAGTGTGGAGGACGAGACAGTATAGTGTGGAGGACGAGAGAGAACAGTGTGGAGGACGAGAGAGAATAGTGTGCAGGACGATACAGAATAGTGTGGAGGACGAGACAGTATAGTGTGGAGGATGAGAGAGAATAGTGTGGAGGACGATACAGAATAGTGTGGAGGACGAGAGAGAACAGTGTGGAGGACCAGATAGAGTAGTGTGGAGGACGAGAGAGAATAGTGTGGAGGACGAGAGAGAATAGTGTGGAGGATGAGAGAGAATAGTGTGGAGGACAAGAGAGAATAGTGTGCAGGACGAGAGAATAGTGGCGAGTATGAGAGAGAATAGTGTGGAGGATGAGCGAGAATAGTCTGGAGGACCAGAGAGTATAATGTGGAGGACGAGAGAGAATAGTGTGGAGGACGAGAGAGAATAGTGTGGAGGACAAGAGAGAATAGTGTGGAGGACGAGAGAGAATAGTGTGGAGGACAAGAGAGAATAGTGTGCAGGACGAGAGAATAGTGGCGAGTATGAGAGAGAATAGTGTGGAGGATGAGAGAGAATAGTGTGGAGGACCAGAGAGAATAGTGTGGAGGACGAGAGAGAATAGTGTGGAGGACGAGAGAGAATAGTGTGGAGGACGAGAGAGAATAGTGTGGAGGACAAGAGAGAATAGTGTGCAGGACGAGAGAATAGTGGCGAGTATGAGAGAGAATAGTGTGGAGGATGAGAGAGAATAGTGTGTAGGACCAGAGAGAATAGTGTGGAGGACGAGAGAGAATAGTGTGGAGGACGAGAGAGAATAGCGTGGAGGACAAGAGAGAATAGTGTGGAGGACGAGAGAGAACAGTGTGGAGGACGAGAGAGAATAGTGTGGAGGACGAGACAGAATAGTGTGGAGGACGAGACAGAATAGCGTGGAGGACGAGAGAGAATAGCGTGGAGGACGAGAGAGAATAGTGTGGAGGACGAGAGAGAATAGTGTGGAGGACGAGACAGAATAGTGTGGAGGACAAGAGAGAACAGTGTGGAGGACGAGAAATAATAGTGTGGTGGATGAGAGAGAATAGTGTGGAGGACGAGAGAGAATAGTGTGGAGGACGAGAGAGAACAGTGTTGAGGACGAGAAAGAATAGTGTGGAGGACGAGAGAGAATTGTGTGGAGGACGAGAGAGAACAGTCTGGAGGACGAGAAAGAATATTGTGGAGGACGAGAGAGAACAGTGTGGAGGATGAGACAGAATAGCATGGAGGATGAGACAGAATAGCATGGAGGATGAGACAGAATAGCATGGAGGATGAGACAGAATAGCGTGGACTAGAGAGAATAGCGTGGAGTACGAGACAGAATAGCGTGGAGGATGAGACAGAATAGCATGGAGGACGAGAGTGAATAGTGTGGAGGACGAGACAGAATAGTGTGGAGGACGAGAGTGAATAGTGTGGAGGATGAGAGAGAATAGTGTGGAGGACAAGAGAGAATAGTGTGCAGGAAGAGAGAATAGTGTGTGCAGGACAAGAGAGAATAGAGAATAGTGGCGAGTATGAGAGAGAATAGTGTGGAGGATGAGAGAGAATAGTTGTGGTGGGGGCGAGAGAGAACAGTGTGGAGGACGAGAGAGAATAGCGTGGAGGACAAGAGAGAATAGTGTGGAGAGAACAGTGTGGGAGGACGAAGAGAATAGTGTGGAGGGAGACAGAATAGCATGGAGGACGAGACAGAATAGCGTGGAGGACGAGAGAGAATAGCGTGGAGGACGAGAGAGAATAGTGTCGAGAAAGAATAGTGTGGATGAGACAGAATAGTGTGGAGGACGAGAAGAGAATATTGTGAGAATAGTGTGAAGGACGAGAGAGAACAGTGTGATGAGAAAGAATAGAGGACGAGAGAGAATTGTGTGGAGGACAGAAGTCTAGCATGGAGGATGAGACAGAATAGCATGGAGGATGAGACAGAATAGCATGGAGGATGAGACAGAATAGCATGGAGGATGAGACAGAATAGCATGGAGGATGAGACAGAATAGCATGGAGGATGAGACAGAATAGCGTGGACTAGAGAGAATAGCGTGGAGTACGAGACAGAATAGCGTGGAGGATGAGACAGAATAGCATGGAGGACGAGAGTGAATAGTGTGGAGGACGAGAGAGAATAGTGTGGAGGACAAGAGAGAATAGTGTGCAGGACGAGAGAATAGTGGCGAGTATGAGAGAGAATAGTGTGGAGGATGAGAGAGAATAGTGTGGAGGACCAGAGAGAATAGTGTGGAGGACCAGAGAGAATAGTGTGGAGGACGAGAGAGAATAGTGTGGAGGACAAGAGAGAATAGTGTGCAGGACGAGAGAATAGTGGCGATTATGAGAGAGAATAGTGTGGAGGATGAGAGAGAATAGTGTGGAGGACCAGAGAGAATAGTGTGGAGGACGAGAGAGAATAGTGTGGAGGACGAGAGAGAATAGCGTGGAGGACAAGAGAGAACAGTGTGGAGGACGAGAGAGAACAGTGTGGAGGACGAGAGAGAATAGTGTGGAGGACGAGACAGAATAGCGTGGAGGACGAGACAGAATAGTGTGGAGGACGAGAGAGAATAGCGTGGAGGACGAGAGAGAATAGTGTGGAGGACGAGAAAGAATAGTGTGGCGGATGAGACAGAATAGTGTGGAGGACGAGAGAGAATAGTGTGGAGGACGAGTGAGAATAGTGTGAAGGACGAGAGAGAACAGTGTGGAGGATGAGAAAGAATAGTGTGGAGGACGAGAGAGAATTGTGTGGAGGACGAGAGAGAACAGTCTGGAGGACGAGAAAGAATATTGTGGAGGACGAGAGAGAACAGTGTGGAGGACGAGACAGAATAGCATGGAGGATGAGACAGAATAGCATGGAGGATGAGACAGAATAGCATGGAGGATGAGACAGAATAGCGTGGACTAGAGAGAATAGCGTGGAGTACGAGACAGAATAGCGTGGAGGATAAGACAGAATAGCATGGAGGATGAGAGTGAATAGTGTGGAGGACGAGAGAGAACAGTGTGGAGGACCAGAGAGAATAGTGTGGAGGACTAGAGAGAATAGTGTGGAGGACGAGAGAGAATAGTGTGGAGGATGAGAGAGAATAGTGTGGAGGACAAGAGAGAATAGTGTGCAGGACGAGAGAATAGTGGCGAGTATGAGAGAGAATAGTGTGGAGGACAAGAGAGAATAGTGTGCAGGACGATAGAATAGTGGCGAGTATGAGAGAGAATAGTGTGGAGGACGAGAGAGAATAGTGTGCAGGACGAGAGAATAGTGGCGAGTATGAGAGAGAATAGTGTGGAGGACGAGAGAATAGTGGAGAGTACGAGAGAGAATAGTGTGGAGGACGAGAGAATAGTGCCGAGTATGAGAGAGAATAGTGTGGAGGACAAGAGAATAGTGGAGAGTACGAGAGAGAATAGTGTGGAGGACGAGAGAATAGTATAGAGTACGAGAGAGAATAGTGTGGAGGACGAGAGAGAATAGTAGAGAGTACGAGAGAGAATAGTGTGGAGGACGTGAGAGAATAGACGTGAGAGGACGTGAGCCATCATGCAGGACAGAGAAGAGACATCATGCAGGACAGAGAAGGGACATCATGTAGAACAGAGAAGAGACATCATGCAGGACAGAGAAGAGACATCATGCAGGACAGAGAAGAGACATCATGCAGGACAGAGAAGAGACATCATGCAGGACAGAGATGAGACATCATAGATGATATTAACAAGGAGCAGGAAGTGTGTCAGTGTGTCTTCTGGGGTGTTTTTGTCCTGGTATAGTACGTATGTTTCAGTGTGTGTTCTGGGGTGTTTTTGTCCTGGTATAGTAGGTATGTTTCAGTGTGTGTTCTGGGGTGTTTTTGTCCTGGTATAGTACGTATGTTTCAGTGTGTGTTCTGGGGTGTTTTTGTCCTGGTATAGTAGGTATGTTTCAGTGTGTGTTCTGGGGTGTTTTTGTCCTGGTATAGTAGGTATGTTTCAGTGTGTGTTCTGGGGTGTTTTTGTCCTGGTATAGTAGGTATGTTTCAGTGTGTGTTCTGGGGTGTTTTTGTCCTGGTATAGTAGGTATGTTTCAGTGTGTGTTCTGGGGTGTTTTTGTCCTGGTATAGTAGGTATGTTTCAGTGTGTGTTCTGGGGTGTTTTTGTCCTGGTATAGTAGGTATGTTTCAGTGTGTGTTCTGGGGTGTTTTTGTCCTGGTATAGTAGGTATGTTTCAGTGTGTCTTCTGGGGTGTTTTTGTCCTGGTATAGTAGGTATGTTTAAATGTGTGTTCTGGGGTGTTTTTGTCCTTGTATAGTAGGTTTGTTTTCAGTGTGTGTAGCTCCGGATGCCCACTGACTTCCTCTCTCTGACAGAGTGTTTTATAAGCACAGTTGAAAAATGTGTTTGACTGGGCCTTGGAGTCAGGAAATTAGATATTTAGAAAAAATAAAAGTGGCCCTTCAGTGCTGTTTTAGTACTTTGAACCTATTTAGGTTGAGACAGGAAGAGAGGGGCCTCTTATGAAAAGCCAAATACAAGCAACTTTACAGTACTGTGTCGTATAGCTAGAATTAGGAATGGACTGTAACTCTCTCATACAATATAAGATATATGATAATAATCACTTAACTGATTGCCTTGCTCTGCCTGCTACAGTACACTGATCAACAGCACCCTTATTGTACACTACAAGTCATATTGAGATTATTAAATGTGCTTCTATCCACGCAGCATACAGTTCAATCTGGGGTGGCAGGGTAGCCTAGTGGTTAGGGTGTTGGATTAGTAACCGCAAGGTTGCAAGTTCAAATCCCCGACCTGACAAGGTACAAATCTGTCGTTCTGCCCATGAACAGGCAGTTAACCCACTGTTCCTAGGCTGTCATTGAAAATAAGAATTTTTTCTTAACTGACTTGCCTAGTTAAATAAAGGTAAAAATGAAAAATCTGTTTTTTAAATGGCAACAACCTGAAAAACAAACAGTTCACCCAACTTCCAGCCGCGAACAAGTCACGGGGGTGGCAGCCCATCGCACTGTGACAACCTAGAGGTAGTTTCCATGGCTAACTGGACCAACGGTAAATCTACAGTTCCAGTGATGAATAGCTAATCATCTCCAGCGTCTTGCACAGAGTTTGACATTTACAGCAACACAAGATCTCTTTGTTTTCCTCCCTCCAGTTTACTGTCTATCACCCCTCGCTCTTAGTTCCTTGTCTGCTCTTCTGACCTCTCCATATTCTGCCTCTCCTCTCTCTGTTGGGTCAGCCCATTCACTTCCTCCTGCCTCCTCTCTTCTCTCTCTCCAGCCTCTCCCCTCCAATCTCCAGACTAATTTCCTCTCTCTCTCTAGCCTAAACCCTCTCCAGACTCCTCTCCACTCTCTCTCCAACCTCTCCAGACTCCTCTCCCTCTCCCCAGCCTCCCCCCTTCACTAGACTCTTCTCATCTCTCTCTCCAGCCTATCCCCTTTCGAGACTCCTCTCTTCTCTCTGTACAGCCTATCTCTGACTTCACCAGACCCCTCAAATCTCTCTCTCCAGCCTCTCCCTCCCAACTCCAGACTCCTCTCCCCTCTCCCTCCATCCTCTCCGCTCCCTTCTCCAGACTCCCCTTCTCTTTCTCTCTACCCTCTCCTCTCCAGACATGTCTTCTCTCTCTCCAGCCTCTCCACTCCCCTCTCAAGACTCATCTCCTCTCTCTCTCCAGCCTCTCCAGACTCCTCTCCCTCTCTCCAGCCTCTCCCCTCCCTACTATATATGTTTTTCCTCTCTCTCCAGCCTATCCCCTCTCCAGACTCCTCCAATCTCTCGCTGAAACATCTCCTTCACCACTCGACTCATCTCCTCTCTCTCTCCAGCCTCTCACCTCTCTAGACTCCTTTCCACTCTCTCCAGCCTCTCCCCTCCCTTCTCCAGTCTCATCTCCCCTCTCTCTCCAGCCTTTCCCCACCCTTCTCCAGACTCTTCAATTCTCTCTCTCCAGCCTCTCCCCTGAGCAGACGCTTCTTTTTACACCATCCAACTCCCTTCTCCAGACTCCTTACCATTCTATCTCCAGCCTCTGCACTCTGCTGACTCCTCTCCTCTCTCTCTCTAGCCTCTCCCTCCCTTCTCCAGACTCCAATCCTCTCTCTCTCTAGCCTCTCCCTCCCTTCTCCAGACTCCAATCCTCTCTCTCTCTAGCCTCTCCCTCGCTTCTCCAGACTCCTCTCATCTCTCTCTCCAGCCTCTACCCTCCCTTCTTCAGACTCCAATCCTCTCTCTCTCCAGCCTCACACCTCCTTTCTCCAGACTCCTCTCATCTCCCTCTCCAGCATCTCCCCTCCCTTCTCCAGACTCCTTTCCTCTCTCTCTCCAGCCTCTCCCCTCCCTTCTCCAGACATCTCTCCTCTCCCTTTCCAGCCTCTCCCCTCCCTTCTCCAGACATCTCTCCTCTCCCTTTCCAGTCTCTCCCCTCCCTTCTCCAGACATCTCTCCTCTCCCTTTCCAGCCTCTCCCCTCCCTTCTCCAGACATCTCTCCTCTCCCTTTCCAGTCTCTCCCCTCCCTTCTCCAGACATCTCTCCTCTCCCTTTCCAGTCTCTCCCCTCCCTTCTCCAGACATCTCTCCTCTCCCTTTCCAGCCTCTCACCTCCCTTCTCCAGACATCTCTCCTCTCCCTTTCCAGCCCCCTCCCTTCTCCAGACATCTCTCCTGTCTCTTTCCAGCCTCTCCCCTCCCTTCTCCAGACATCTCTCCTGTCTCTTTCCAGCCTCTCCCCTCCCTTCTCCAGACATCTCTCCTGTCTCTCTCCAGCCTCTCCCCTCCCTTCTCCAGACATCTCCCCTCTCCATTTCCAGCCTCTCCCCTCCCTTCTCCAGACATCTCTCCTCTCCCTTTCCAGCCTCTCCCCTCCCTTCTCCAGACATCTCTCCTCTCCCTTTCCAGCCTCTCCCCTCCCTTCTCCAGACATCTCTCCTTTCTCTTTCCAGCCTCTCCCCTCCCTTCTCCAGACATCTCTCCTGTCTCTTTCCAGCCTCCCCCCTCCCTTCTCCAGACATCTCTCCTGTCTCTTTCCAGCCTCTCCCCTCCCGTCTCAAGACTCCTCTCCAAACTCTTTCCAGCCTCTCCCCTCCCTTCTCCAGACATCTCTCCTGTCTCTTTCCAGCATCTCCCCTCCCTTCTCCAGACTCCTTTCCTCTCTCTCTCCAGCCTCTCCCCTCCCTTCTCCAGACATCTCTCCTCTCCCTTTCCAGCCTCTCCCCTCCCTTCTCCAGACATCTCTCCTCTCCCTTTCCAGTCTCTCCCCTCCCTTCTCCAGACATCTCTCCTCTCCCTTTCCAGCCTCTCCCCTCCCTTCTCCAGACATCTCTCCTCTCCCTTTCCAGTCTCTCCCCTCCCTTCTCCAGACATCTCTCCTCTCCCTTTCCCTCTCCCTCTCCAGACATCTCTCCCTTTCCAGCCTCTCTTTCTCCAGACATCTCTCCTCTCCCTTTCCAGCCCCCTCCCTTCTCCAGACATCTCTCCTGTCTCTTTCCAGCCTCTCCCCTCCCTTCTCCAGACATCTCTCCTGTCTCTTTCCAGCCTCTCCCCTCCCTTCTCCAGACATCTCTCCTGTCTCTCTCCAGCCTCTCCCCTCCCTTCTCCAGACATCTCCCCTCTCCATTTCCAGCCTCTCCCCTCCCTTCTCCAGACATCTCTCCTCTCCCTTTCCAGCCTCTCCCCTCCCTTCTCCAGACATCTCTCCTCTCCCTTTCCAGCCTCTCCCCTCCCTTCTCCAGACATCTCTCCTTTCTCTTTCCAGCCTCTCCCCTCCCTTCTCCAGACATCTCTCCTGTCTCTTTCCAGCCTCCCCCCTCCCTTCTCCAGACATCTCTCCTGTCTCTTTCCAGCCTCTCCCCTCCCGTCTCAAGACTCCTCTCCAAACTCTTTCCAGCCTCTCCCCTCCCTTCTCCAGACATCTCTCCTGTCTCTTTCCAGCATCTCCCCTCCCGTCTCAAGACTCCTCTCCAAACTCTTTCCAGCCTCTCCCCTCCCTTCTCCAGACATATCTCCTGTCTCTTTCCAGCCTCTCCCCTCCCTTCTCCAGACATCTCTCCTGTCTCTTTCCAGCCTCTCCCCTCCCTTCTCCAGACATCTCTCCTCTCCCTTTCCAGCCTCTCCCCTCCCTTCTCCAGACTCCTCTCCAAACTCTTTCCAGCCTCTCCCCTCCCTTCTCCAGACATCTCTCCTGTCTCTTTCCAGCCTCTCCCCTCCCTTCTCCAGACATCTCTCCTGTCTCTTTCCAGCCTCTCCCCTCCCTTCTCCAGACATCTCTCCTGTCTCTTTCCAGCCTCTCCCCTCCCTTCTCCAGACATCTCTCCTGTCTCTTTCCAGCCTCTCCCCTCCCTTCTCCAGACATCTCTCCTCTCCCTTTCCAGCCTCTCCCCTCCCTTCTCCAGACATCTCTCCTGTCTCTTTCCAGCATCTCCCCTCTCCCGTCTCAAGACTCCCCTCCCAACTCTCTCCAGCCTCTCGTCTCCCTTCTCAAGACTCCCCTCCCAACTCTCTCCAGCCTCTCCCCTCCCTTCGCCAGACTCTTCTCCTCTCTCTCTCCAGACTCCTTTCCTCCCTCTCCCAGCGTCTCCCCTCCCCTCTCCAGACTTCTCTCCTCTCTCTCCAGCCTCTCCCCTCTCCAGACTACTCTCCCCTCTATCTCCAGCCTCTCCCATTCCTTCTCCAGACTCTTCTCCTCTCTCTCTCCAGACTCTCCCCTCCCTTCACCAGACTCCTCTCCTCCCTGTCTCCAGCATCTTCCGTCTCCAGAATCCTCTCTCTCTCCAGCCTCTCCCTTCTCTAGATTTTTTTCCTCTATTTCTCCAGCCTCTCCCCTCTCCAGCCTCTTCATTCCCAGACTCCTTTTCTCAATCTCTCCAGCCTCTCCCTCCCCTCTACAGACTCTCCCCTACTTTCCTTCCATCTATAGCATTTATTAGTATTGTGCAGTTCCTTGAGTATGATTGAGTAGTTATCTGTATTGATAAACAATGTTTTTGCTGTGATCTGATAGGAGTGTTATCCAGAGGTAAATAATTAATCGGCCAGAGCGTGAAACGAGATGGGTGGGGCTAAAGCTTAAGAGGGTGTGAACGATGCTGAATGGGTGTAGACAAAGAAGAGCTCTTCACCAGATACCAAAACATTAGAAGGCGATTTTCTCAAAAGTTGATCAACTTTCAAAGCAGAATTCTTTCCCATTGTTACCCAAATGCAGTGTATGATATACCCTTTTCTAGCTCTAAAAAACACAATTTCAGATTTTGCTACATAAGACCGAATTAAGGTGGTGAGGCACATATATCCTGCTGTCATTTTGAGGTTCTAGCTGCAAGGGCGGGGGGCATAGGTCTGATCTGGAGGGGCCTATATAGGGTGTGGCCAGGGTTTGTTTGGGGGTGGTCTCAGCTGGTTGGGGTCTCTCTCTCTCTCTCTCTCTCTCTCTCTCTCTCTCTCTCTCTCTCTCTCTCTCTCTCTCTCTCTCTCTCTCTCTCTCTCTCAAACACACCAATTACTGTTAGTTGTGGGACGCTGGTATGCTGTCTATGCTGGAGGTGGGAGGAGGGTGGGCAGGATAATAGCACAGCATAGACAATGAGATGGGGGCATTGGTGAGAATGTTGAAGAGACTATTGATCTGTGTGTGTTACAGTGCAGCTCTTTGTCTCTCTCTACAGACAGGGGCACTGGGCAGCCATCCTCACGCCTTCTCTCTCTGCCCCAGACACACAGCCAAGGACCGGAGGAGAGAAAAGGTGTGTGTGGCTTTCCCAGAAAACACCCTGGAGATGTGTGTGAGTAGCTAACAGC
Organism: Oncorhynchus keta; assembly: GCF_023373465.1. Taxonomy (NCBI): domain Eukaryota; kingdom Metazoa; phylum Chordata; class Actinopteri; order Salmoniformes; family Salmonidae; genus Oncorhynchus; species Oncorhynchus keta. The sequence goes on from NC_068422.1 coordinate 8,982,135, forward strand.
CAACTCCCTGAGTGACTCTTAATATGTTGTACAGTTGACTATTTATTTATCGTATTTCCTGTCGTTGTACAGTAATCATGTTGTTTGTATGCATTGGGCAGAGTTCAAACCAGGAGGGTTGAGGTCAGAGTTCAAACCAGGACTGTTGAGATCTGTTCTCACACCAATATGCTGCATTCGTCATCATCTGGAGCTAAGTAGAAGACACCAAAAGAGGCATTGTGCTTGAGTGTGTGTGTTTGTGTGTGTATGTGTGTGTGTGTGCGCGTGTGCATACATGTAAAAGAAAGAGCGCGAGAGAGTGTGGGAGTGCGTGAATGACTGAGCGAGTGCGAGGCTGAGACAGTGACTGGGAAAGAGAGAGAAAGAGAGAGAGAGTTTGAGGATGGTAAACCCAGCAATGTGCCATACAGTCTAACAACCCTGTTTTCTGACATACAGGAACATATTTTCTTTCAACATACAGAGCTGCCCAGCCAGAAACAGATCTCACCATCTACAAAGAACACCCACATACACCCTCATAAAGAACACTCACATACACCCCCATAAAGAATACCCACATACACCCCCATAAAGAACACCCACATACACCCCCATAAAGAACACCCACATACACCCCCATAAACAATACCCACATACACCCCCATAAAGAATACCCACATACACCCCCATAAAGAATACCCACATACACCCCCATAAAGAACACCCACATACACCCCCATAAAGAATACCGACATACACCCCCATAAAGAACACCCACATACACCCCCATAAAGAATACCCACATACACCCCCATAAAGAACACCCACATACACCCCCATAAAGAACACCCACATACACCCCCATAAAGAACACTCACATACACACCCATAAAAAATGACCACATACACCCCCATAAAGAACACCCACATACACGCCCATAAATAACACCTATATACACCCCCACAAAGAACACCAATATACACCCCCATAAAGAACACCCACATACACCCCCATAAAGAACACCCACATACACCCCCATAAAGAATACCCACATACACCCCCATAAAGAACACTCACATACACCCCCATAAAGAACACCCACATACACCTCCATAATGAATACCCACATACACACCCATAAAGAACACTCACATACACCCCCATAAAAAATGACCACATACACCCCCATAAAGAACACCCACATACACGCCCATAAATAACACCTATATACACCCCCACAAAGAACACCCATATACACCCCTATAAAGAACACCTATATACACCCCCATAAAGAACACCCATATACACCCCCATAAAGAACACCCATTTAAGCACCCATCTCTCCCCAGTTTCTCTGCTATCTCTAGCAGGACCTTCATGATTTGGAGTTGGAACCTCATAAGAAGAGACTGTGATCTCTTCGTACAGTATTACCAATCCAGTGGAATATCATGTGTGATTGCCAAATTTCAAACACACCATTCAAAATGTTGTGAAGGGATGTTTGCACTGAACGGGCAAAAATAAGCAAAAGGGAGATTTTACTGTAATAAACCAAGTTGGGCAAATAATCATCAATCAAATGTGAGCCGTCTTGCATCTGTTCAGATTCTAGAGATATGGGAGAAAAATGATGCATGCTTTTTTCCATGTGGCCTTGGTTCAGCAGCTCTAACCCGGGAATGACAGTAACAGTGCCTTGCAAAAGTATTCATCCCCCTTGGCGTTTTCCTTTTTTGTTGCATTACAACCTGTATTTTAAATGGATTTTTATTTGGAGTTCATGTAGACACCGGTTAGTCAGGCTGATTGAGGTAGTATGTACATGTAGATATGGTTAAAGTGACTATGCATATATGATGAACAGAGAACAGTAGCGTAAAGAGAGGGTGGTGGGTGGCAGGACACAATGCAGATAGCCCGGTTAGCCGATGTGCGGGATTACTGGTTGGTCGGTCCAATTGAGGTAGTATGTACATGAATGTATAGTTAAAGTGACTGTACATATATGATAAACAGAGTGTTGCAGCAGCGTAATCAAGGTAATCTGGTATATGATAAACAGAGAGTATCAGCAGTCCTCTCGTGGTAATCAAGGTAATCTGGTCTGAAGGGAATTCCTCCAAGTGAGAGTTATATTCGTAACAGTAGGAAGGCGCTGTCCCATGACCCATGTCTGTGCTCATGGGGTGGGCCAATGATTTAGTTAAACTTTAAATGGAATTGGATTCTCTTTCATTAACAGTTTAAAATCACATTACATAATTTCACAAGTAGTGTCATCTTTACTCATTTATTTTATACAACAATTAGATGCAAACATCACAACGGAGACTCTTGTATTAACATAGTTATGGTAATGTGGCTGTATTGTCTCTCATGAGTTTCACAAAATTGTACAAAATGGACCAGTTCGTAGCTGGATTCTCCCCCGACCGTGTACACATTCACCAAAACATGGACATTGTTCAATTCTCAAGTTCTATGATGTGGAAGAGGTTATTTTGTTCTCCTGTGAATCTCCCTCTCTCTACACTCTAGCCATGAAGAGAGAGAGGTGGTGAGAGAGAGAGGGGGATGGTGCAGAGAGAGGGAGATGGTGCTCGCTGTACCCAAGTCAAAGCCGGTGTAGTATGACTCAATCTTAGCCCTGTATTGATGCTTTTCCTGTTTGATGGTTCTTCACAGGGTATAGCAGGACTTCTTGTAAGGTTCCGGGTTAGAGTCCCGCACCTTGAAAGCGTCAGCTCTGCCCTTTAGCTCAGTGCGAATGTTGCCTGTAATCCATGGCTTCTGGTTGTGGTATGTACTGTACATACGTACAGTCACAGTAGGGACAATGACCTCGATGCACTTATTGAAAAAGCCAGTGACTAATGTGGTGCACTCCATCGGAAGAATCCCAGAACATGTTCCAGTCTGTGATAGCAAAACAGTCTTGTAGTTTAGCATCTTCTTCATCTGACCACTTTTGTATAGGCCCGAGTCACTGGTGGTTCCTGCTTAAATTTTTGCTTGTAAGCAGGAATCGGGAGGATAGAGTTGTGGTCGGATTTACCAAATGGAGGGCGAGGGAGAGCTTTGTATGCGTCTCTGTGTGTGGACTACAGGTGATGTAGAATTTTTTTCCCTCTGGTTGCACATTTAACATGTTGATAGACATTTGGTAGAACTGATTTAAGTTTCCCTTCATTAAAGTCTCTGGCCACTAGGAGCACCGGCTCTGGGTGAGTGGTTTCCTGTTTACTTATTTCCTTATACAGCTGACTGAGTGTAGTCTTAGTGCCAGCATCTGTCTGTGGTAGTAAATAAACAGCCACGAAAAGTATAGCTGAAAACTCTCTAGGCAAGTAGTGTGGCCTGCAATTTATGACAATATACTCTACTTCAGGCGAGCAAAATCTAGAGATTTCCTCAGATTTCGTGCACCAGCTGTTGTTTACAAATATGCAGACTTAACCATACAGAAAGCACCCAGCATAGCAGCAGCTGACACCAACAATGGAGTGGAAGCCTTCACTTTGATAGGCCTAGGCTATAGGATGCTCCAGCTGCCCAGTGTAGGGTGGGAGATGAGAGGTAAACGGTTGTTTCTGTGGTTCTATAATTCTGAGTCAGGAAAGTGAAACCCAGTCCGAGGTGATACTGCACCCTGCTCTCCCTGGCATCTGTGGCACGCTGTAAGTGGGCACATGTGATTCCCAGGGCGCTGCATGCACTGGGAGAGAGGCGGGAAGGGCCTCCTCAGGTTCCCATGTGATTCCTCTACTCGGAGAGAGAGACTGTTTGCACATCGTTATAACACTGTATATAGAAATAATATTATATTTGAATAGTTTTTATTATTGTGTAACTTTTGTGATTGTAATGTTTTATGTACTTTTTTATTGTTTATTTCACTTTTGTTTATTATCTGTTTCATTTGCTTTGGCAATGTAAACGTATGTCTCCCAGGCCTATAAAGCCCCATGAAATTGAATTCAGCGAGAGAGAAGAGGGGGAAAGCAACAGAGAGAGAGCAAGGGGGAGGGGCAGAGAGAGGTTTTAGAGAGAGAGAGAGAGAGAGAGAGAGAGAGAGAGAGAGAGAGAGACAATTAGATCCAACCAAATCATGAGAAAACAAAGAGATAATTACTTGACACATTGGAAATAATTAACAAAAACACAGAGCCAACTTGAATGCTATTTGGCCCTAACAGAGAGTACCTGACCACTGTGACTGACCCAAACTTAAGGAAAGCTTTGACTATGTACAGACTCAGTGAGCATAGCCTTGCTATTGAGAAAGGCCGCCATAGGCAGACATGGCTCTCAAGAGAAGACAGGCTATGTGCTCACTGCCCACAAAAAGAGGTGGAAACTGAGCTGCACTTCCTAACCTCCTGCCCAATGTTTGACCATATTAGAGAAACATATTTCCCTCAGATTACACAGATCCACAAAGAATTAGAAAACAAACCCAATTTTGATAAACTCTCATATCTACTGGGTGAAATTCCACAGTGTGCCATCACAGCAGCAAGATTTGTGACCTGTTGCCACAAGAAAAGGGCAAGCAGTGAAGAACAAACACCATTGTAAATACATCCCAAATGTATGCTTATTTATTTCCCTTGTGTAACCATTTGTACATTGTTACAACACTGTATAAATACATAATATGACATGTGTGATGTATTTATTATATGAAAACTTCTGTATGTGTAATGTTTACTGTTGATTTTGATTGTTTATTTCACTTTTATAGTATATATATATATATATATATATATATATATATATATTGAATTGACTTGAGAGAGAGAGAGGGAATGATAAACTATTAGGCAACAACAAATTCAATCCCATTTAGACAACTTCCTGGACAACACATTTCACTGGAATAGTGAAGGTGTAAACTTGGCAGTAGAAAAGGAAAAGCACGTCAGAAATCAGTTCAATACAATTGAAGAATCCATAGAATCTAACGACTTCTGGGAAATTAGGAATAAACTAAACAAACAAGAATACTGTAACGGCGTTCGTTTCTCGAAAGAGAGTCGGACCAAAATGCAGCGTGGTTGTTACTCATGTTCTTTAATGAATGACCGTGATACATGAAATAACTATAATAAATACAAAAACAACAAACGGAACGTGAAAACCTATACAGCCTGTCTGGTGAAAAACTACACAGAGACAGGAACAATCACCCACAAAATACACAGTGAAACCCCGGCTACCTAAATATGGTTCCCAATCAGAGACATTGAGAATCACCTGACTCTGATTGAGAACCTCCTCAGGCAGCCAAACCTATGCTACACCCCTACTCAGCCGCAATCCCAATGCCTACAAAACTCCAATACGAAACACAACATTTCAACCCATGTCACACCCTGGCCTGACCAAATATATAACGAAAACACAAAATACTATGACCAAGGCGTGACAAATACGAAAAGTTATCTATCCAAAATGGCGCTGTATGGATAAACCACGTCTACTGTTGTTTTGGCCCTACAACAAAGAAAACAGCAAAAACACGTACATGATCAAATTCAAATCTTAAAATCAATAATTAAAGACTACAAGAGCCCACTGGATTCTCCAATTACATTGAATGAACTACAGGAAATAAAATACAAACCCTCCAACCCAAAAAGGATGGTGTTGATGGTATCCTAAATTAAATGATCAAATATACAGACCACTAATTCCAATCTGCTGTACTTAAACTCTTTTACACTATCTTCCCTCTAGGAAGGTGCCTAGGAGCCTTACTCTGGGCGCATACCGAACAGGAGGAGACATAAACCTTAACGTCCCTAGGCAAGGTAGGCCACCAATACCTCCCCCGAAGGCTGCCCACTGTCCTCCTCACCCCAGGGTGACCTGAGGAGGGTAGGACGTGAGCTCACCAAATTAGTTGGTCCCGAACACCAAGCGGCACGTACCTCCGCCCCGCCGGACACTGAGGAGGCACGGGTTCTGCCCGTAACGCCCGCTCGATGTCCGAGTCCACCTCCCATACCACCGGTGCCATCAGCTTTGAGGCCGGAAGGATGGGAGTAGGTTCGGTGGACCTATCCTCCTTGTCGTAAAGGCGGGACAGTGCGTCCGCCTTCACGTTCTGGGAGCCCGGTCTATATGATAAAGTGAACCGGAATCGAGTGAAAAACATGGCCCACCTTGCCTGCCGCGGGTTCAGTCTCCTAGTTGCCCGAATATACAACAGATTTTGGTGGTCGGTCCAGATGAGAAAGGGGTGCTTAGCCACCTCAAGCCAGTGTCTCCACACCTTCAGAGCCCTGACCACCGCTAACAACTCCCGGTCCCCCACATCATAGTTACGCTCCGCTGGGCTGAGCTTACTCAAGAAGAAAGCGCAGGGGCGGAGTTTCGGTGGCGTACCCGAGCGCTGTGATAGCACGGCACCCAACCCAGCCTCGGTCGCGTCCACCTCCACTATGAATGCTAGAGAGGGGTCCGGATGCGCCATCACGGGTGCATCCGTGAACAGCGCCTTCAACCTGTTGAAAGCTCTGTCCGCCTCTGCTGACCATCGCAACCGCACCGGGCCCCCCTTTAGCAGTGAGGTAATTGGAGCCGCTACCTGGCCAAAACCACGGATAAACCTCCGGTAGTAGTTGGCAAAACCCCAAAACCGCTGCACCTCTTTTACCGTGGTTGGAGTCGGCCAATTACGCACGGCCTTACTGTGGTCACCCTCCATCTCCACCCCCGAGGTGGAAATGTGATAACCCAGAAAGGAGATGGCTCGTTTGGAGAACACACACTTCTCAGCCTTGACGTATAGGTCATGCTCCAGCAGTCTACCAAGCACCTTGCGTACCAGAGACACATGCGCGGCGTGAGTGGCTGAGTAGATCAGAATGTCATTGATATAAACAACCACTCCCTGCCCGTGCAGGTCCCTGAGAATATCGTCTACAAAGGATCGAAAAATGGCTGGAGCATTTTTTAACCCATACGGCATGACGCAGTACTCATAGTGGCCCGATGTGGTCTAAATGCGGTTTTCCACTCGTCTCCCTTCCAAATACGCACCAGGCTATACGCGCTCCTGAGATCCAATTTTGTGAAGAACTGCACTCCCTGAAAGGATTCCACTGCCCTAGCAATGAGAGGTAGTGGGTAGCTGAACCCCACTGTGATGGCATTTAGACTTCTATAATCAATACACGGACGCAATCCTCCCTCCTTCTTCACAAAAAAGAAACTCGAGGAGACGGGTGAAATGGAGGACCGAATGTACCCCTGTCCCAGAGACTCCGTGATATATGTCTCCATAGCCAACGTCTCCTCTTGGGACAATGGGTACACGTGACTCTTGGGAAGCGCAGCGTTACCCTGGAGATCTATCGCACAATCCCTTCCCGGTCGATGTGGTGTTAATTTAGTCGCCTTCTTTTTACTAAAAGCGATTGCCAAATCGGCATACTCGGGGGGAATGCACACTGTGGGACCCTGGTCTGGACTTTCCACCGAGGTGGCACCGACGGAAACTCCCAGACACCTTCCAGAACACTCCTCTGACCACCCCTGGAGAACCCCCTGTTTCCACAAAATTTTAGGATTGTGCCGGGCCAGCCAGGTAATCCCTAACACCACTGGAAACGCAGGCGAATCAATAATATAGAGACTGATACGCTCCCTATGATTCCCCTGCGTTACCATGTCCAGTGGGATCGTGGTCTCCCTGACCACCCCTGACCCTAATGGCCGGCTATCTAGGGAGTGCACGGGAAAGGGAGAATCTATCGGCACAAGCGGAACACCTAATTTAATAGCAAGTCCGCGATCCATAAAGTTCCCAGCTGCACCTGAATCGACTAGCGCCCTATGCTGGGAAAAAAATTTAAGAAAAAAAAATCAAGACAAACATGTGACCAACAGGGGGTTCTGGGTGAGTTTGGTGCTGACTCACCTGGGGTGATCGAGAAATGTTCCGCCTGCCATCTCGACTCCCAGACGGACCCCCCCAGCACCGATCGGCCGTGTGTCCTCTCCGACCACAGTTGGTGCAGAGGGAGCCTCCTCCTCCGGTACCCCTCGGCAAAGCCCCTCCCAACTCCATCGGAACAGGAGTGGAGGTGCTGGGTGGTGGAACACACAGGACCCTCTCCGAACGCCCGCGGGCAGCCAGCAGATTGTCCAGTCGGATGGACATGTCAATTAGCTCATCCAAGGAAAGAGCGGTGTCCCGACACGCTAGCTCCCTGCGGACGTCCTCCCGGAGACTACACCTGTAGTGGTTGATAAGGGCCCTGTCGTTCCACCCGGATCCTGCTGCCAAGGTACGGAACTCCAACGCGTAATCCTGGGCGCTCCTTTTCTCCTGCCGAAGATGGAATAGTCGTTCTCCCGCCGCTCGGCCATCTGGAGGATGGTCAAACACGGCGCGGAAGCAGCGAGAAAACTCGGGGTAGTGCTCCTTAGCTGAGTCTGGGCCATTCCAAACTGCATTTGCCCACTCCAGAGCACGACCCGTGAGGCAGGAGATGAGGACAGTCACCCTCTCCGCTCCCGAGGGAGTAGGTCTGACGGTGGCCAGGTACAGTTCTAGCTGAAGTAAGAACCCCTGGCACCCTGCTGCTGCTCCATCATAGACCCTTGGGAGCGTAAGACGGAGGGTGCTGGAGTCTGGAGATGGGGAGTCCTGAGGAGGGGGGGGGCGAAGGTGGAGAGAGGAGACCGCTTCTCTCCCATCGGTCCATTCTCTCCATCACCTGATCCATCGCCGTTCCGATCCGATGGAGAACGGTGGTGTGATGTAGAACCCTCTCTTCCATCGATGGGAGGGGAGTGGCTGTTGCTCCTGCTGACTCCATTCCTCAGGGTGCGGGATTCTGTAACGATCTGAGTGTAGTGGGTCAGGAGTCAAGCGCAGGAAGCAGAGAGTTCAGGTGAGTGCTATTTTAATGCACCGACAAACGGCGAACATAAACCAACCCTCACGAACACACAGGGCGTAATGAACAAACAAATGCCACCAAACAGGGGGGCTTAAACGGTCCAGGGAAAACCCACAAAATGGGAAAACACAAAACCCCATAGACGTGCACACAAGTACATTAAACAGATGGTCACAATAATTAATCCCGCACAAGGAACTCTGCGGGCCGGCTGACTAATAAAGCCTACTACCTAATTCAAAACAGGTGCACTCAATGAACACATAAGGAGGGGGAGGAAATAACACTGTGACAATAACGTGACAATAACACTGAAATATCACATTTACCTAAGAATTCAGACTCTTTACTCAGTACTTTGTTGAAGCACCTTTGGAAGATAATACAGTCTCGAGTCTTCTTGGGTATGGCGCTACAAGCCTGGCACATCTGTATTTGGGGAGTTTCTCCCATTCTTCTCTGTAAATCCTTTCAAGCTCTGTCAGGTTGGATGGGGAGCATCGCTACACAGCTATTGTCAGGTCTCTCCAGAGATGTTTGATCGGGTTCACGTCCGGGCTCTGGCTGGGCCACACAAGGACATTCAGAAACTTGTCCCGAAGCCACTCCTGCATTGTCTTGTCTGTGTGCTTAGGATCGTTGTCCTGTTGGAAGGTGAACCTTCACCCCAGTCTGAGGTGCTGAGTGCTCTGAAGTATCTCTTTCCCTCATTCCTAACTAGTCTCCCAAAAAATACCCACAGCATGATGATGCCAACACCATGTTTCACCGTAGGGATGGTGCCAGGTTTCCTATAGAAGTGACACATTCAGACCAAAGAGACCAATCTTGGTTTCATCAGACCAGAAAATCTTGTTTCTCATGGTCTGGGAGTCATAGGTCCGTTTTGGCAAACTCCAAGTGGGATGTCATGTGCCTTTCAAGAAGTGGCTTCCGTCTGGCCACTTTACCAGAAAGGCCTGATTGGTGGAGTGCTGCAGAGATGGTTGTCCTGCTGGAAGGTTCTCCCATCTCCACAGAGGAACTCTAGAGCTCTGTCAGACTGAGCATCGGGTTCTTGGTCACCTCCCTGACCAAAGCCCTTTCCGCAGATTGCTTAGTTCGGCCAGGCAGCCAGCTCTAAGATGAGTCTTGGTGGTTACAAACTTCCATTTAAGATTGATGGAAGCCACTGTGTTCTTGGGGACCTTCAACGCTGCAGAATTGTTTTGCACCCGTTACTGAAATGGTTGTTCCTAAAATGAACTGTTGGTTATCCTAACCCTGGCTGGATTCGGATAGGAGTTACACATCACTTTACAAAACAGCATAATGTGACTTGCAGGTAGGATTGCAAAATTTTGCAAAATTTCCCAGGTTTGAAGATCCCTGGAAATCACTTTAAGTAACTGTACTCAGATAAACTAAGTGCATTGGGTTTCCTGAAAAGTTTTGAGTAATGACATAACATGGGGTTCAGAGTGTCCGTTGGTCACCCTGCATCACTGTCTCCTAATGAAGTGGTGACCTTGCCTCCTCCTAGTGATGTCAGTCACTAGGAGGAGGTAAGGTCACCACTTCATTAGGAGACAGTCATTAGGAGACAGTCATGTGCATTCCCAGCGGTTGCATCCTTTAGAGTGTCCACACTCCATGAGGCCCTAGCTCCCACAAGGCCACCTGGGGCTAACTAACACACATACTATGAGGGCCCACTCTGAAGCCACCAGGGTCCAACAGCCTGCCTGGGACTAGCTAACACACAAAGGCATGTCCACACACACCTTGAGGGCCTGCTCCGAAGCCACCAGGGTCCACTAAAACACAAAGGCATGTCACTACTACTGACATGGCCCAGGTACCTGACATGTGCACACACACACCATCACTATGATCAGGAACAGTATCATGGGGAAGAAGGCTTAGGGTGGGTGAAAAGTAAAGTGCTGTGTTGGCTGTTGGGAATTCCTCTAAAATAAGTTTTTATTACTGCTCTTTACTTGGGTATCTGTTCACTACCTAAATAAAGGGCTGAGTGCCCCTCTTTGCCACATACCATCACCCTTACATCCTGGCACCTCTCTGCATACCAACGACCTGAAGGAGTTTCCGATCAGCTCACCCTACGTCCACAAAAAGGAGGGAAGGTCATTAACTTTTGCAAATGGCTGACCTCTGTGTATTTCTGTTGGATTGTGAGGCTGTGCAGATGGCTGCTTTTCAGTTCTGCTCTTCCCTTCCTTCGTGAAAGAGAAGAATAGCCCTATTCTACTTCAGTACAATTTGGCTGAGTTGGGGGGAACAATTTGAAAGCTTGTGAGGAGCTCTCCCCAACCAGACATCGGCATTTGGGACAGAGAGAGAGGGGGCAGGGGTCGGAAAATGTGGCGAACAAAAAAGGAATGTTTCTACATTCCACTTTTTTCTGCCTCAATGTTTATACTGGATATTGGGTTGGCCTTTTGCTTGGATACAGAGTGATCTGTGAGAGAGGAATGCAGAGATCCAAAGTCCCAAAATCCGTTACGCTTCACACAAAATAGCTTTTTTACAGCTTTTTTACACACCGTATGGCTTATCCTGATACAGGAAAAGTACAATTGAACATTTTACTTTAAGCCCGTCCTTCTCTGCATAACGTTGGGAAGGTCACAAAACAAAGTACCAGCTATTGTACTAAAAGCTATGTCTATCAACTCAGTATGAGGGTAAACATATTATTCCTACACAACCTCAAACTACACCGCATGTGAAATTTCAAATCTCAGCCCCGGTACCAGCATCCATACAGCCCCAGTCCAGCCCCAGTAGCAGCAGCCATACAGCCCCAGTCCAGCCCCAACAGCAGCAGCCATACAGCCCCAGTCCAGCCCCAACAGCAGCAGCCTTACAGCCCCAGTCCAGCCCCAACAGCAGCAGCCATACTATGGACAGTCCAGCCCCAACAGCAGAAGTCCAGCCCCAACAGCAGAAGCCATACAGCCCAAGTCCAGCCCCAGTAGCAGCAGGCATACAGCCCCAGTCCAGCCCCAGTAGCAGCAGCCATACAGCCCCAGTCCAGCCCCAGTAGCAGCAGCCATACAGCCCCAGTCCAGCCCCAGTAGCAGCAGCCTTACAGCCCCAGTCCAGCCCCAACAGCAGCAGCCTTACAGCCCCAGTCCAGCCCCAGTAGCAGCAGCCATACAGCCCTAGTCCAGCCCCAGTAGCAGCAGCCTTACAGCCCCAGTCCAGCCCCAGTAGCAGCAGCCATACAGCCCCAGTCCATCCCCAACAGCAGCAGCCTTACAGCCCCAGTCCAGCCCCAGTCCCCAACAGCAGCAGCCATACAGCCCCAGTCCATCCCCAACAGCAGCAGCCATACAGCCCCAGTCCATCCCCAACAGCAGCAGCCTTACAGCACCAGTCCAGCCCCAGTAGCAGCAGCCATACAGCCCCAGTCCAGCCCCAGTAGCAGCAGCCATACAGCCCCAGTCCAGCCCCAACAGCAGCAGCCATACAGCCCCAGTCCAGCCCCAGTAGCAGCAGCCATACAGCCCTAGTCCATCCCCAGTAGCAGCAGCCATACAGCCCCAGTCCAGCCCCAGTAGCAGCAGCCATACAGCCCTAGTCCAGCCCCAACAGCAGCAGCCATACAGCCGCAGTCCAGCCTCAACAGCAGCAGCCATCCAGCCCTAGTCCAGCCCCAACAGCAGCAGCCCAATTTCTGATAGACACCTCAATGTATGGATGGACATGGGCTGACTCTCTCTGGCTTTACAGTGGATATTGGAGGGAAATTAGCAAATTTAACACTTAACAAGCAATTGAAAAATGGGGTAGCAGAGTGAGAGAGACAGAGAGACAGAGAGCGAGGGACAGAGAGGCATAGAGAGAGAGGCATAGACAGAGAGAGGCAGAGAGAGAGAGAGGGAGGCAGAGACAGTGATTTACCCAAATCAAATCAAATCAAATGTATTTATATAGCCCTTCGTACATCAGCTGATATCTCAAAGTGCTGTACAGAAACCCAGCCTAAAACCCCAAACAGCAAACAATGCACGTGTAAAAGCACCCCTTTCTTTCCTCTCTTTAGTTTTTTTGGTCAGGGACGCCCTGCAATCCACCACAACACATGTAGAACCAGCCCCTCGCCCTTCTTGAGAAAAAATAAATAATTTCCTCATGACGAAGTCGGAAGATATTCTTCTGGCTGACGATGACTTCCATGATTATGAGTCACAATACAAACCCTGACTCATTGTCCCTATGCCAAATGCACCCTATTCCCTCTTTGGTGTGCTACTTTTGACCAGGGCCCATTGGGCACACACTATATGTCAAATGGAATCATATAGTAACCAAAAAAGTATTAAACAAATCAAAATAGATTTTGTGTTTTAGATTCTTTAAAGTAGCCACCCTTTGTCCATCTTAATTGGGTTGAGGTTGGATGACTGTGGAGGCCAGGTTATCTGATGCAGCACTCCATCGCTCTCCTTCTTGGTCATATAGCCCTTACACAGCCTGTAGGTGTGCTTTTGGATCATTGTCCTTTTGAAAAACAAATTATAGTACCACTAAGCGCAAACCAGTTGGGATGGTATATCGCTGCAGAATGTTGTGGTAGCCATGCTTGTTAAGCATAACCAATCACTGACAGTTTCACCAGCAAAGCACCCCCACACCATAACACGTCCTCCTCCATGCTTCACGGTGGGAACCACACATGTGGAGATCATCCCTTCACCTACTTAGTGTCTCAAAAAGACAAAAATCGCAAATTTGGACTCATCAGACCAACTGACAGATTTCCATCGGTCTAATGTCCATTGCTCGTGTCAATGGGCCCAAGCAGGTCTCCCCTATTATTGGTGTCCTTTAGTAGTGGTTTCTTTGCAGAAATTCAACCATGAAGCTCTGATTCAAAAAGTGTCCCCTTGACGTTGAGATGTGTGTTACTTTAACTCTGTGAAGTATTTATTTGGGCTGAAATCTGAGGTGCAGTTACCTCTAATGAACTTTTCCTCTGCAGGAGAGGCAACTCTGGGTCTTCCTTTCCAGTGGCGGTCCTCATAAGAGCTAGTTTCATCATAGCGCTTGATGGTTTTTGTGACTACAAAGTTCTTGACATTTTTGCATTGACTCATGTCTCAAAGTAGTGATGGACTGTCGTTTCTCTTTGCTTATTTGAGCTGTTCTTGCCATACTATGGACTTGGTCTTTTATCAAATAGGGCTATTTTCTGAATACCTCCCCATACCCTGTCACAACACAACTGATTGGCTCAATCACATTATGAAAGAAAGAAATGCCACAAATTAACAAGGCACACCTGTTAATTGAAATGCATTCCAGGTGACTAGCTGATGATGCTGGTTGAGAGAATGCCAAGAGTGTGCAAAGCTGTCATCAAGGAAAAGGGTGGCTACTTTGAAGAATCTCAAATATAAACTATATTTTCATTTGCTTAAAACCTGTTAGGGCTCATGCGAATTTTCACAGCTTTTTGTTAAAAATCGCGCAACATTTCAGCGCCCTGCTACTCATGCCAGGAATATAGTATATGCATATGATTAGTATGTGTGGATAGAAAACACTCAGACATTTATAAAACTGGTTAAATCACGGCTGTGACTATAACAGAACGTGCGTTTCATCGAAAAGTGCAGGAAAATCTGATCACTGAAAATGGGACAATATATCCATGCTTCAACCAATTGTTAAACGTGAACCACATTAAATGGGGCCGAGGTTGCAATACCTACAGCTTCCACACGATGTCAACAGTCTTGTCATTTGTCTCGGATTTGTTTCTTGGTCAAACCGAAACAAGGCAGCGCATTTTTTCCGGTCTCCGACCGGATGTTTTGGTTGAGGAATATTTGGACACGATATTAGGACATGGAGCTATTGAATATACATCGCCCCGTGATCATTTTGATAGATTATTAACGTTTACTAATACCTAAAGTTGCATTACAAAAGTATTTCGAAGTGTTTTGTGAAAGTTTATCATCGACTTTTTTAATTTAAAGAAATGACGTTGCGTTATCAAACTCAGTTTTTTCCTTGATTACACAGTCTTCATAGATCGATATCTAGGCTGATCATTTTGATAGATTATTAACGTTTACTAATACCTAAAGTTGCATTACAAAAGTATTTCAAAGTGTTTTGTGAAAGTTTATCGTCAACTTTTTTAATTTTAAAAAATGACGTTGCGTTATCAAACTCAGTTTTTTCTCAGTCTTCATAGACTCATAAACTC